>NW_028270185.1:8636636-8936636 GCF_037043375.1 Chiloscyllium plagiosum | reverse complement strand
CCTCTCCCAATGTCATCTACTGCATTACACCCGATGTAGTCTCCTCTACATCGGGGAGACAGGACATCCTCTTGCAGATTGTTTCAGACAACATCTCTGGGACACCTGCACTGACCAACCCCACTGCCCTGTGGCTGAACACTTCAACGCCCCCTGCCACTCCAAAGACATGCAGGTCTCGGGCCTCGTCCGCCGTTAAACCATTACCACCCGCGTCTGGAGGAAGAACGCCTCATATTTCACCTTGGGACCCTGCAACCACATGAGATCAATGTGGATTTCAACAGTTTCCTCATTTCCCCTCCACCCAGATCATCCTGGTCCCAAGCCTCCAGCTTGGCAACGCCCTCCAGACCTGTCCATCACCTTTCCCATTTATCCACTCCACACCCCCCGACCTATCTCCTCCTTCCTCATCTTCAGCCACCTATTGCTTTCTCAGCTACCTTGCCCCCAACCCCATCCCCCTCCCATTTATCTCTCAGCACCCCAAGTCCACGACCCTCATTCCTGATGAAGGGCTTTTGCCCGAAATGTTGATTCTCCTGCTCCTCGGATGCTGCCTGACCTGCTGTGTTTTCCAGCACCGTACTCTCGACCCTGAACATTTGAAAGGCATCTGGAAGAATATATGAATAGGAAGGGTTTAAAGGGATATGGGCCAAGTGCTGGCAAACGGGATGAGATCAGTTTAGGATATCTGGTCAGCACGGGTGGGTTGGACTGAAGGGTCTGTTTCCGTGCTGTACGGCTCTATGACTGGGTGGCTTGCTCAGCCATTTCAGAAGGCCGTTGAAATGTGGGTCTGGAGTTAGGTACAGGCCAGACCAGACAAGGACAGGTGTCCTTCCCTAAAAAAGGCATTAGTGAATAAGGTGTATTTTACCACAACTCACGATAATTTTGTGATCGCCATCACTGGGACTAGTTTCCACTTAGATTTTATTCTGAACTTACACCAGACTTGAAACATTAACTCTATTGCTCTCCGCAGATGCTGGTAGATGTGCTTTTTCCTTGTTTGTGATTTTTAGTTGAATTCAAGTTCCACAAGTCCTGACAGGATTCAAATCGGATTCCCCAGGCCTCTGGATTACTACTGTGCCACCATCTTACCCCTTCATGAGTATGTGACTAAGTGTTATCATAACATTGCTTTAAAACGAGAGACAAAAATTGCAAATGCAGGAAAAGCTCAGCAGATCTATGAAGAGAAATCAGAGTTAATGTTTTGGGTGCACTGACCCTTAGAGATTTTAAAACGAGAGGTTCGCAGGTGATTCAATGCTCTGCGTGCTCACCTATGTGGATCGAAGTCCGTGGGTGCTTTGATGAGCCAGAGTTCTGTGGAGGGGTCGTTCACTTTCTCCGGCTTGAGCTCACACGATGTTGCCTGTGGACATGGGGTAAATTCCGATGGACACTGAAACTTTGTCACCCTAGCAGGCCCTGAAACGACAAGTAAAACAGCCTCAGTCTTTAAGTCAAAGACAGAAGTGGCTGGAGAAACTCAGCAGGTCTAGCAAGAGAAAGCAGAGTTGACATGGAGTGCAGCTCTGAAGGATGACTGGACTCAAAATGTAAAGAGACGGCAAAAGGAGTGAGTTTGCAGCCAACGTAGGAGGAGGAAATCATACAACACAGAAACAGACCTTCCAGTCCAACTAGTCCATGCCAACCATAATCCCAAAATAAACAGTCCTACCTGCCTGTTCAGACCATATTCCCCCCAAACATTTCTCACTCAAGTAGTTATCTAAATGTCTTTTAAATGTTGTAACTGTACCCGCATCCACCACTTCCTGTGGATGCTCATTCCACACACGAACCACCCTCCGTGTAAAAACAAAAGTTGACTCTTGTCTTTTCTAAATCTCTCTCCCTTCGTCTTAAAAACACACCTCCCTAGTCTTGAAATCCCCCGCCCTAAGGAAAAGACCTTCTGTCAATCACCTTATATACGCCCCTCATGATTTTATGAACCTTCGGAAGGTCACCCCCTCTGGAGGTTTCTCATCCGTCCCTTTTCTGTCTCCCAAGTGAATAAGGGATTTGGGGTCCGTCCCCATTACCAGCCCCCCCCCCGGGGAGGGTGTCAGTCCGTCCCCATTAACAGTCCCCCCCGGGGAGGGTGTCAGTCCATCCCCATTACCAGCCCCCCCGGGGAGGGTGTCAGTCCGTCCCCATTACCAGCCCCCCCCCCGGGGGAGGGTGTCAGTCCGTCCCCATTACCAGCCCCCCCCGGGGAGGGTGTCAGTCCGTCCCCATTAACAGCCCCCCCCCCGGGGGAGGGTGTCAGTCCGTCCCCATTACCAGCCCCCCCGGGGGAGGGTGTCAGTCCGTCCCCATTAACAGCCCCCCCCCCGGGGGAGGGTGTCAGTCCGTCCCCATTACCAGCCCCCCCGGGGGAGGGTGTCAGTCCGTCCCCATTAACAGCCCCCCCCCCGGGGGAGGGTGTCAGTCCGTCCCCATTACCAGCCCCCCCGGGGGAGGGTGTCAGTCCGTCCCCATTAACAGCCCCCCCCCCGGGGGAGGGTGTCAGTCCGTCCCCATTACCAGCCCCCCCCCGGGGGAGGGTGTCAGTCCGTCCCCATTAACAGCCCACCCCCCCGGGGAGGGTGTCAGTCCGTCCCCATTACCAGTCCCCCCCCGGGGGAGGGTGTCAGTCCGTCCCCATTACCAGCCCCCCCGGGGGAGGGTGTCAGTCCGTCCCCATTACCAGCCCCCCCCCCGGTCCCGGTGCCTCCATGAGGCGGGTGAGCAATGCTCGGCCTCGGGCTCCTCACCTGGTAGCGGCTCCAGGCACCGGCCTCGGGGCGGTGTGTCAGGGCTCTCGATGTCACTCCCCTCGCTGCTGGACACGGCCCAGCGCTCCCGCTCCATCCCGTGGCCGAGGCGGCGGCGGCGGCGAGGACCAGGCCCGTCTCCCCGGGCAACCACGTGCCGACCTTTGACCCGACCGAACCATCGCTCACCCTGTGGGACACTGGGGGGGGGGGGGGAGTTCAAGTCTTGCCTTTACCCCCATGTCGACAATATCAACATTTACAACCAACTCTACACCGCGGAACAAATTTTTCTTTATTTATAAACTTCTCTTAAATACAGCGGACGGCGTTCCCAGCCTCTGACAACGTTTATTTAGATTCAGCACAAACGTCCCCCTCCCTCAGCTCCTAATGAAACAATCTCCAGCTCCCTCACTTGTCCACCTCCATCGAACTGACCTATATCTCTCTTACCGAAGAAAAACGTCTACATCCGACACCTGTTTCATAATATTAATGATTATTATTGTTAAGTTGGGCTCACAATGTAATTTTAGTTGTTCACAAAATGTATTTGCTGTATATTCTTATCACCATCTGTTCCCCCCTATAAAAATGGAATGGTGCAGCCTCAAGGGAAATTTTAAAGCTGAACTTTAGGCTAATCCACTTGAATGGAGGGGGGGGGGGAATGAAGATATCTATTTTTATTATTTCCCTTTCAAACACAAAGGTCATTGAGAATTGTTGATTTCATTTCTAAATGATGAATAACATTGCTTATGTTTTAATACGTTTCGGTAAATGTCTCCAGTGGTTAGTTCCCACAGCAAGTCCCTTAAAGGGGTTGTGACCCATCAAGTCTGCCGACAGAAATTCCACTTGTGCAGCAGAGAGCGCTGTTGGACAAAGTTGGCCAAACTTATTTGTCTTTCAGATGCAGTTCCAGAAATTGCGACTGAACTAATCAGATGAGTTAATTTTCTAATCAATCTGTTCAGGGATGCCATTACACACCTCTGGAGCAGGTGGGATTTGAACTTGGGTCTCCTGACTCATAGGTAGGGATAGTACCACTGCACCACAACAGCCCTCTCACTAATCCGGTGAAGTTAATTGTTAAGAGGGAATGGACCATCTATTTAAAATGCTTATCTTTGTTTTGATAGAATTCACTTGACAAGGGAGCAGCTTGTGAATTCAAATAAAACTGTTGGACTATAACCTGGTGTCTTATGACATCTGACTTTGTCCACCCAAGTTCAACGTTGGCACCTCCACATCATGGCTACAAACTGCCGGCTCAAAGTGGAGAGGATCAACATTTCACCTGACAAAGGAGGAGCGCTCCGAAAGCTTGTGATTTCAAATAAACTGTTAGTATAGAACTGGGTGTCATGTGACATCCAACTTCATCGTTGTTCACACATCTCTCCCTTGCCCCCTCTGTCTAACCTCTTTCAATCCCATGACTCTCTGGGGTCTCCGTGCTCCTCCAATTCTAGCCCTTTGCTCATGCATTCATTGGTGCTTGTGCCTTCAGCAGCTTGGGTCGTAGGCTCAACAATTCCCTCCCTAAACCTCCATGCCTCTCTGACCTCCTTCAAGGCAATGGGCAAAATTCACTTCTTTGACTATACTTTCCAAACCAATTGACTCATAAGGCACAAAATCTGAAATTGCCGGAAAAACTCAGCAGGTCTGCCAGCATCTGTGGAGAGAAAGCAGGGTTAATGTTTTTGGGTCTAGTCACCTTTCCTCAGAATTGAATGTATCTAGGGAAAGGTTGGTACACATGTTGAAGATGGCTGTGGCGGGGGAAGGAGTAAACAGTAGGTGGAGATAGAGCCCAGAGAGAGAGAAAAAAACAGTTGGGCAAACAAAGGAGTGAGTAAAGGTCAGCCTGGGAGAATGAATAGCTGCAAATGAAGACCATTAGTGGCTGATGATGGGTAGTGTTGTGGTAGCAGCCCATGTGATATCAAGGCTTGATATGTGAGGGTTGGGATAAGGACATGGGAGAAGTTGCTCAGGTCGAAAAGTTATTGAATTCAGTATTGAGTCCTGAAGGTTGTAGGGTTCCACAGTGGAAAATGAAATGCTGTTCTTCCAACTTGTGCTAAGCTGGAGCACTGTATTAAGCCTGAGACAGAGATGTTGGGCAGGGAACAGGGCGGTGTGTTAATTCTGCCTTCCAACCACAGATGTTGCCAGACCTGCTGAGTTTTTTCCTTCCAACAATTTCCGATTTTGTTTCTGATTTCCAGCATCTGCTGTTCTTTGGGGTTTTTGTCTCATTAGGGAGCTCCGTCAAATTGTACTCAATGGTGCTCCCAGGAAGCACCTTGGGATGATTCACCACTTTAAAGGTGCTGTGTAAAAGCAAGTTGTTGTTGTCTAGGGGTTTGGTATTCAGGTAATGGAACTGGGGGAGCTCAGGGAAATCAAACTTGGGAAGAGGTGGACAAGACTGGAAGTGTGGGGCTGTGCAAATGAGACCAAGCTTGAGAAGCCATGTTGAGCATTTCAAATTCTTTCATGGAATACAGGCCTTGCCAGCAAGGTCAGCATTTGTAGTGCATCTCTAATTGCCCTTGAAGGGGAGTGCACATGGAACATGTGGGTCTGGAGTCATAGGCTAGACCGGGTAAACAAAGCAGGATTCCTTCCCTGATAAGACTTATCCAATTGATGGTAGGACCATGAGTAATGTTGTAAAATAGAGAGACCTAGGGATTCAGGGACATAATTCTTTGAAGTCTGTGCTGCAGGTAGACAGAGAGGTTAGGAAGGCGTTGGGCATGCTTGCCTTCATTGCTCAGACTATTGAGTGTCGGGGTTCAGATGAGAAGTTGAGGTTGTACATGACATTGGTGAGGCCCCATCTGGAATACTATGTCCAGTTCTGGTCGCCCTGTTATAGGAAGGGCGTTATTAGACATGATGTGGAGGTGCCGGTCTTGGACTGGGGTGGACAAAGTTAAAAATCACACAACCCCAGTTTATAGTCCAACAGGTTTATTTGGAAGCACTAGCTTTCAGAGCACTGCTCCTTCATCAGGTAATGAGTGGGGCAGGATCATAAGACACAGAATTCATAGCAAAAGCTCATAGTGTCACACAATTAAAACAATATATTGAATGATTTAATTGCATGACACTTGTGATCTTTTGCTATAAATTCTGTGTCTAATGATCCTGCTCCACAGTTAGATTAGATTACTTACAGTGTGGAAACAGGCCCTTCAGGCCAACAAGTCCACACCGACACACAACCCACCCAGACCCATTCCCCTACATTTACCCCTTCACCTAACACTACAGGCAATTCAGCATGGCCAATCCACCTAACCTGCACATTTTTGGACTGTGGGAGGAAACCGGAGCACACCCACGCAGACAATGTGCAAACTCCACACAGAGAGTCACCTGAGGTGGGAATTGAACCCAGGTCTCTGGCGCTGTGAGGTAGCAGTGCTAACCACTGTGCCGCCCAATTACCTGATAAAGGAGCAACGCTCCAAAAGCTAGTGCTTCCAAATAAACCTGTTGGACTATAACCTGGTGATGTGTGATTTTTAACATTATTAAACATAGAGAGGGTACCAGGATGTTGTCAGGAATGGAAGGTTTGAGGCATAAAAATAGACAGGATAGAGTGGGACCTTTTTTCACTGGAACGTAGGATGTTGAGGGGTGACCTTATTGAGGTTTATCAAATCATGAGGGGCATGAATAGGGTGAATGACAAGGGCTTTATCCCTAGGGTGGGGGAGTTCAAAACTAGGGGCCGTATTTTTAAGGTGAGAGGAGAAAGATTTAAAAAGGACATGAGGGGCAAGTTTTTTATACAGAGAATGATTCGTGTGTGGAATGAACTTCCGTTACACCATTGAAAAGATATTTGGATAAGTTCATGAATAGGGAATGTTTGGAAGGATATGAGCCAAGTGCAAGTAGGTGGGACTAATTTAGTTTGGGATTATGGTCGGCATGGACTGGTTGGACCGAAGGGTCTGTTTCTGTGCTGGATGATTCTATAACTCTCTTTGACTCTAAGTGCATTTGTGAACTAGATTTTTGTTTTGCTTTATGATACTTGTCATGGTCACCATTGCTGAGGCTAGCTTCCAATTTAATTAATTGAGCTCAGATTCTACCAAGGATAAAAAACACAGCGTCATATTTGAAAGTGGACAGATTGGAGCTCCACTTTGAAATATATAGTGCAAGTCAGACCAGTATGTATTAGTCACAAATTGTACCTGTAGGATTTGTCCTGATATTTCCAGGACATTAACCTGGGTCTCTGGATCACTAGCCCAGTGACGGTCTGTCTGTATTAATGGTGCTGAGATGGAGATGGTCAAGAGCTTCAAGTTCCGACACATAAATATCACCAACAATCTGTCCCGATCCATCCACGTCGAAGCCAAGGTTAAGAAAGCACACCAACGCCTTACTTCCTCAGGAGGCTATGAAAATTTGGCATGTCTACAATTGCTGTACCACAGGTGTACCACAGAAAGCATCCTATCCGGATGCGTCACGACGTGGCACGGCAACTGCTCTGCCCAAGATCGTAAGAAACTGCAGAGAGATGTGAACACAGCCCAGTCTATCACCAGCCTCCCATCTACTGACTCCATCTACATTTCCCACTGCCTCAGGAAGGCAGCCAACATCATCATAGACCCCTCCCACCTGGTTATACTCTCTCCCACCCTCTTCCATTGGGCAGAAGATACAAAAATTTGAAAACACGTTCCAACAGATTCAAGAACAGCTTCTTCCTCGCTGTTATCAGGCTGATGAATGGACCTCTCATACATTAGAGTTAATCTTTCACTGGCATCTTCTCTGTAGATGTAACACTATATTCTGCATTCTGTTTTATTACCCTCATGTACTTATGTAAGGTAGGATTTGACTGGATAGCATGCAAAGCAATACTTTTCACTGTATCTCGGTATACAGGACAACGATAAAATCAAATCACAACAGCACAGTCTCCATTAATGAACATACATGATGGTGGTTTACAGGACGAGGGGAGGAACAGTCTGAAGAGGCACCAACTTGTGATTGAGATGAGGAGGAATTTCTTCTCTCAGAGGGCTGTGAGTCTTTGGAACCCCTTGCCACAGAGAGCTGTGGGGGACAGAGTCCTTGTGTATATTTAAGGCTGAGATTGATTCTGGAACAGTCGGGGAATCAAAGGGAAAGGGCAGGAAAGTGAACGTGGGGAATGTCGGATCAGCCATGATCCTGTTGAATGGGGGGGGGGGCAGGCTCAATGGGCGGAATGGCCTACTCCTGCTCCTGTTTCTTAAGGGCTGGGGATGTGGCATGGAATGAGAGAGGGATGAACCTAGAGCAGCGATGATGGAGCGTGAAATGGGGGTATTTGGTCATGGCAATCAGGGAATGGACCTGTGAGACCTGATTGGCTAATTCAACCGGATGAGTTGGGAGAGGGGAACAGGAGAAAGGTGCTGGGAGTAGACTGTGGATATGCAAATGGACCCAGAGGAATGTAGCAGAGAGAACCTGGGCTGGTGAAGCAATGCTGGGACATCTTGTTGGATTTTCAACAGGGGCTCAGGAGTCTGACCCTCTTATCATTTCCCCTCTCCCTCTACAATCTGTGGAATTCTCTACCTCAGAAAGCAGCGGCCTGTGGGATGCATACACCAATTTTTGATTCATCGAGGAGCCAAGAGTAATTGGGAACGTGGCATTAAGGCCCTGATCAGATCAGTCTCAAGCTAGTGGAATGATGGGACTTGAGAGGCTGAATGGCCATCATTATTATTCATTCACAAGATGAGGGTGTCTCTGGCTGGGCCAGCCTTTATTGCCCTATCCCTAATTGCCCACAGGGATGAGTTAAGAGTCAACCACATCGCTGTGGGTCTGGAGTTACATGTAGGCCCAGACCAGGTAAGGATGGCAGTTTCTTTCCCTAAAAGGCATTAGGGAACCAAATGGGTGTTTCGAACAATCGATTAGATTCCCTACAGTGTGGAAACAGGCCCTTCGGCCCAACCAGTCCACACCGACCCTCCGAAGAGTAACCCACCCAGACCCATTTCTCTCTGTCTAATGCACCTAGCACTATGGGCAATTTAGCATGGCCAATTCACCTAACCTGCACATCTTTGGACTGTGGGAGGAAACTGGAGCACCCAGAGGAATTCCACACAGACACAATGTGCAAACTCCACACAGACAGTCACCCGAGGCTGGAATCAAACCTGGGACCCTGGTGCCGTGGGGCTGCAGTGTTAACCACTGAGCCACCGTGCCGCCCATTCATGGCCATTGTTAGATTCTGAATTCCAGATTTTTATTGAATTCAAATTCCACCTCTTCCTGCGGTGAGATTCGAACCCAGGTCGCCAGATCATTACCTGAGTCTCTGGATTAACAATCCAGCGATAATGCCCATCACAGGGACTCTGATTCAGAAGGTTATAAAGATTTTTAAGATGAGTTGCTGAGGTGCTTCTGCTTTAACTGCTCCCCTATTCTGTGTGTTGGTTTTATTCTTCAGACGATACCTTCCATCACTGGGAGAGCTATACTTTTGGCTTTGTGTTTGGAATATTCTGTGATACTGGAGCCAATGACGAAGCTCACTTGGGACTCCTTCTTCTCTCACAGCTGCGGAACTATATTCGACGCCTCAGTCCTCCCCAGTGTGCTCGATTCACTGCCACAGACTACAAAGATTGAGCTAATTAAGGATGTGCCAACTCATTTTAAATCTTGGCTTTGCAAAGGGGAATGTGCCTCAACGGGAGACAGCATCAAACACGACAGCTCCAGATCACAGAATCACAGCACCAGCACAAGATAAGAGACCAATCTGCCTATCATGGTGTGTACTGGCTCTCTAGAGAATTCCTTCCCTCGTGCTTTTCGCCCCATAACCTGTGGCATTCTTCCTTTCAAGATAAATCTAAACTCCTCTTGATCGTCTCCATTCAGTCAGCCTGTCCCCATTAGTCCAAGAACTCCCCACCTACGTTCGTGACACCACCCACGCCCTCCACCTCCTCCAGGATTTCCGCTTCCCCGGTCCCCAACGCCTCATCTTCACCATGGACATCCAGTCCCTGTACACCTCCATCCCCCATCACGAAGGACTCAAAGCACTCCGCTTCTTCCTTTCCCGCCGTACCACCCAGTACCCTTCCACCGACACCCTCCTTCGACTGACCGAACTGGTCCTCACCCTGAACAACTTTTCTTTCCAATCCTCCCACTTTCTCCAAACAAAAGGAGTAGCCATGGGAACCCGCATGGGCCCCAGCTATGCCTGCCTCTTCGTAGGGTATGTGGAACAATCCATCTTCCGCAACTACACTGGCCCCACCCCCCATCTTTTCCTTCGCTACATTGATGACTGTATCGGCGCTACCTCGTGCTCCCACGAGGAGGTTGAACAGTTCATCCACTACACTAACACCTTCCACTCCGACCTCAAATTCACCTGGACAGTCTCGGACTCCTCCCTCCCCTTCCTAGACCTTTCTGTTTCTATCTCAGGCGACCGAATCAACACGGACATCTACTACAAACCAACCGACTCCCACAGCTACCTGGACTACACCTCCTCCCATCCTGCCCCCTGTAAAAACGCCATCCCATTCTCCCAATTCCTTCGTCTCCGCCGCATCTGCTCCCAGGAGGACCAGTTCAAAATACGTACAACACAGATGGCCTCCTTCTTCAAGGACCGCAATTTCCCCCCCGACGTGGTCGACGGTGCCCTCCACCGCATCTCCTCCACTTCCCGCTCCTCCGCCCTTGAGCCCCGCCCCTCCAACCGCCACCAGGACAGAACCCCACTGGTCCTCACCTACCACCCCACCAATCTCCATGTACAGCGCATCATCCGCCGTCACTTCCGCCACCTCCAAACAGACCCCAGCACCAAGGATATATTTCCCTCCCCTCCCCTATCAGCTTTCCGTAGAGACCACTCCCTCCGCGACTCCCTTGTCAGATCCACACCCCCCACCGACCCAACCTCCACTCCTGGCACCTTCCCTTGCAACCGCAGGAGGTGCAACACTTGCGCCCACACCTCCCCCCTCACTTCTCTCCAAGGCCCCAAAAGAAACTTCCATATCCGCCACAGATTCACCTGCACCTCCACCCACATCATCTACTGCATCCGCTGCAGCCGGTGTGGCCTCCTCTATATTGGGGAAACAGGCCGCCTACTTGCGGAGCGATTCAGAGAGCACCTCTGGGCCACCCGGACGAACCAACCCAACCAACCTGTAGCACAGCATTTCAACTCCCCCTCCCACTCCACCGAGGATATGCAGGTCATTGGACTCATCCACCGCCAAACCACAACAACCCGACGGTCGGAGGAGGAGCGTCTTATCTTCCGACTGGGAACCCTCCAACCGCAGGGGATGAACTTGGACTTCACCAGTTTCTTCATCCCCCCTCCCCCCACCTTATCTCAGCCGGATCCCTCCAGCCCGGCACCGCCTTCCTGACCTGCAGTCTTCTTCTTGACCTCTCCGCCTCCATCCTACTCCGACCTATCACCCTCACCTTGACCTCTTTCCACCTATCACATTTCCAACGCCCCTCCTCCAAGTCCCTCCTCCCTACCTTTTATCTTCTCCTGATGAACACACTCTGCTCATTCCTGAAGAAGGGCCTGTGCCCGAAACGTCGAATCTCCTGTTCCCTGGATGCTGCCTGACCTGCTGTGCTGTTCCAGCAATAAAGTTTCAACTTTGATCTCCAGCATCTGCAGACCTCACTTTCTCCTTTGTCAGGTGGGTCCAGGCTTATGGGAGGGTGATGGCCTGGTGGTATGATAGCTCGACGATTAATCCAGAGATCCAGAGAGTCTCATTCCTGATGAAGGGCTCCGGCCCGAAACGTCAGTTCTCCTGCTCCTCGGATCCTGCCTGACCTGCTGTGCTTTTCCAGCAACACACTCTCAACTCTGATCTCCAGCATCTGCAGACCTCATAGTCTCCTATTAATCCAGAGACCCAGGTCTGGGGACACAGTTTTGAGTCCCATCACACAGTAGATAGTGCAACTTGAATCCAATAAAAATCTGGCATTAAGGGTCTAATGGTGACCATAAAACTGTTGTCCATTAGAGTCAGAGATGTACAGTACAGAAACAAACCCTTCAGTCCAACTTGTCCATGCTGACCAGATATCCTAAATTAATCGAGTCCTGTTTGGCCCATATCCCTCCAAACCCTTCTTATTCATCCAGATGCTTTTTAAATGTTGTAACTGTAGTGGCCTCCACCACTACCTCTGGCAGCTCAATCATACACGCACCACCCATTGTGTGAAAAAGTTGTCCCTTAGATCCCTTTTATATCAGTTCCCTCTCACCTTAAACCTCTAGTTTTGGACTCTACCGCCCTGAGGAAAGGCCATAGAGGTGTACAGCACGGGGAACTGGAGGGTTACTGGACACTGGGTGGCCAAACTGTGGGAGAGGAATAAAATTGTTGGAAATATAGAAGCCATCTTCAGAGCACATGAGAAATAGAATCCATCCATTGAGACAGGGAGGTGATGGTTTGGAAGGTTCACTGTTGGACTGGTAATCCAGAAACCCCAGTTTATTAATTTATTGATATGATTTATTGTTGTCACGTGTACTGAGAGACAGTGAAAAGTGTTGTTTTGTGTGCTGAAGGACCGAATGGCCTACTCCTGCTCCTATTTACTGAATCCCAGTATAACAACGTGTGAAATCTGAATACAAATATCTAGAATTAAAAGTCAAATGATTGCACTGTTTGTTCCAAAGCTCACTCAGAGAAGGGGAAATCTACCGTCCTTACCTGGTCTGGGCTACACGTGACTCCAGACCCACACCAACCAGGTTGACTCTTAACTGCCCTCTGAAATGGCCAAGGGAGACATTCACTTGTATCAAGCTGGTAAAAAGACTCAAGAGGTAACGCATGGATTAACCCAGGCACCAGCAAGCTCAGCTGTGTTGACCCTGCAATGTCCTCCTGACTAACAGCAGGTAGGATTGTGACAGCTGTCTGACAGACTGGTCAAGCAACAGTCATCCTCATGGAATCATACTTTGCAATGCATCACCATCCCTGGGTATTGGCCTGTCCCACCTGCAGGACACATGAAATAGAGGAGTTGACTGGGACAGCACGGGGTTAGATAGAGAGTAAATCTCCCTCTATGCTGTCCCCATCAAACACTCCCAGGACAGGGACAGCACGGGGTTAGATACAGAGTAAAGCTCCATCTACGCTGTCCCGATCAAACACTCCCAGGACAGGGCCAGCACAGGGTTAGATACAGAGTAAAGCTCCCTCTATGCTGTTCCCCATCAAACACTCCCAGGAATGGGACAGCACAAGCTTAGACACAGAGTAAAGCCCCTCTACACTGTCCCCATCAAACACTCCCAGGACAGGGCCAGCACGAGGTTAGATACAGAGTAAATCTCCTTCTACACTGTCCCCATTAAACACTCCCAGGACAGGGCCAGCACGGGGTTAGATACAGAGTTAAACTTCCTCTACATTGTCCCCATCAAACACTCCCAGGACAGGGACAGCACAGGGTTAGATACAGAATAAAGCTCTCTCTACACTATCCACATCAAACACTCCCAGGACAGGGACAGCATGGGGTTAGATACAGAGTAAAGCTCTCTCTACACTTGCCCCCTCAATCACTCCCAGGACAGGGACAGCACAGGGTTAGATACAGAGTTAAGCTCCCTCTACACTGTCCACATCAAACACTCCCAGGACAGGGACAGCACAGGTTAGAAACAGAATAAAGCCCCTCTACACTGTCCCCATCAAACACTCCCAGGGATAGGGACAGCACGGGGTTAGATACAGAGTAAAGCTCTCTCTACACTGTCCCCCATCAAACACTCCCAGGGACAGGGACAGCATGGGGTTAGATACAGAGTAAAGCTCTCTCTACACTGTCTCCATCAAACACTCCCAGGGACAGGGACAGCATGGGGTTAGATACAGAGTAAAGCTCTCTCTACACTGTCCCCATCAAACACTCCCAGGACAGGGACAGCACAGGGTTAGATACAGAGTAAAGCTTCCTCTACACCATCCCCAATCAAACACTCCCAGGACAGGGTCAGCACAGGGTTAGATACAGCGTTAAGCTCCCTCTTCACTGTCCACATCAAACACTCCCAGGACAGGGCCAGCACGGGGTTAGATACAGAGTAAAGCTTCCTCTACACTGTCCACATCAAACACTCCCAGGACAGGGCCAGCACGGGGTTAAATACAGAGTAAAGCTCCCTCAACACTGATCCCATTTTTGTGCTTTAATAAGTGTGACATTTCTTCCACTTTCTGAGTGTTCTCTCCTGACCCTGGGCGTGGTCAGGACCAACTCCAAGAACAGTGACAGCTTTTGTCTTCACCGTACAAGCGATTCACCGACAGATATTCCTTTGACACTGTGGTTCTTAGGTTACCACAAAACAATTCTGAACTTTAAGTCACCCACGATAGTTTGTATAATTCTTTGGAAAGTACAATTATTTGAGAATGTTTACAGGGCTGGGGTCAATCCTTCCTTCATCTGGAAGCTGTCTTTGAGGCTAGGTTAGTTTCATCCATTTTAAATATTTATATTGAGGTTTAATTGGACAAAATTATTACACTGGCCTTTGTGTTTGGTATGTCAGACACTGTCTCCATCTCATCCTTTCACACTCCCTCTTTCTCTCTCATACCATTCCTCACTCTCCTTCACGCCTGTTTCAATCCTCTCTTCATTCTTTTCTCCTCTCCCGTCTTTCTCTCACTTTCTTCCTCCCCTCCTACCTTTCCAGTTCCCCACCTCTTTAATTTGCCTCACCCCTTCCACTTCCCTTTGTGCCCAACTCTCTCTGTTTTCCGCCAGTCCTGCCCCCTCTACGTTCTCCCCTCCTCTTCCCTTCTCACTCTGCCCCATACCCTTTTCTTTCCCCCACTCTTTTAACTCTTTCTAGCCCCCCATCACCTTCTACCAACTCATTTTCCCCACTGAAACCCCTCCCCTGGAAAAATCAGACCCCCCCCTCCCAAGTCAGGTTGTTACCCTGAGTCAGGCAGGGATGGAGGGAGATTTGGAATCTTAATGGGGGTGGGGTTTGTGTCAAGAGGCCCCAGTGCGCATAAAGGTGGGTGACAATCCGGAACATTCTCCACTGATAGAGTCATAGAGTCGTACAGCTCGGAAACAAACCCTTTGGTCCTACTAGTCCATGACTGTCATAATTCCAAACTAAACTAGTCCCACCTGTCTGCTCCTAGCCCATATCCCTCCAAACATTTCATATTCACATATTTAAAAATTATGTTTTTTTTGTTTGCATTTTTTTTAGATTCCCTACAGGCCCTTCGGCCCAGCCAGTCCACACCGACCCTTCATCACCAGACCCTGGCCACACGACGCCTGGAGGAAGAGCGCCTCATCTTCCGCCTAGGAACCCTCCAACCATACGGGATGAATGTAGATTTCTCCAGCTTCCTCATTCCCTCCCCCCACCCCCCCCCACCTTATCTCAGTCCCAACCCCCGGATTCAGCACCGCCCTCTTGACCTGCAATCTTCTTTCCAACCTCTCCGCCCCCACCCCCTCTCCAGCCTATCTCCCTCACCTCCTTCCACCTATCGTATTCCCAGCGCCCCTTCCTCTGGCAGCTCATTCCATACACGCACCATCCTCTGTGTGAAAAAGTTGCCCCTTAGGTCCCTTTTATATCTTTCCCCTCTCACCCTAAACCTATGCCCTCTAGTTCTGGACTCCCCCACCCGAGGGAAACAGCTGTTGACTATTTACCCTATCCACGCCCCTACATATATGTTTGTGAATAGCAGACCATGTATAAAGTACATTACAGTTCACCAAAACAGATTTTTGGCTGCAAAGAGTTTTGAGCTTACATGGATTAATTGTTATGTGTTTCTGGGTCAGCAAAAGGCTAATTGTTTTTAGGTAGATCTAAAGGTCAATTAGAAATCAAGTTGTTTATTTACACAGTCATCCTTTTACATTTGGGAACTCTGAAGTCAGTTTTACATACTTCCTGGAACAGACACACAATCCCAGCAGGTCTGGCAGCATCTCCATGGATGGAGAAACAGTGTTAATGTTTTGGGTTTGGTGTGACTCTTTTTCAAATGAAGCTTTACTCCGTCTCTAACCCCGTGCTGTCCCTGTCCTGAATGTGTTTGGTGGGGGACAGTGTAGAGTAAGCTTTACTCTGTATTTAACCATGTGCTGTCCCTGTCCTGGGAGTGTTTGATGGGAACAGTGTAGAGGGAGCTTTACTCGAGCCCGTGCTGCCAACAGAGACAATTGCAGGGCGATGGGGAAGGTGGAGTTAGGTGTGAGCTGTGGTGAATTGATCCTGCAGGAGATGACACCGGCATCTGACCAGCTGACTCTTTGAGGAATCCATGATATATGAAGATCACCCTCTTTACCTGACAACCAGTGGTTTGATGCAATTTTAGTTTGCAATGATCTTCATGTTAAAACCTCTACAGAGGCTGGTATGCTGTCACCAAGTCACCCTTTATTTACACGTGGAGAGTCCTCAGCTATAGCACTCCTTTCTACAGAGCCAGCTGTCAGTATCTCGGACTCTCAACCATTTATTTCAGCCAGGGCTCCCTGATTGGACCCAATCAGGCAACTCCTATTCGATGAGGTCTAGCTGGCTCACCTTGTTATATCACTAAAGATATCAGGGACAAATTTGAATTAGCTTTATTGTTACATGTGCTCCCACGGGTACAGGGAAAAGTTTACAGTTCGGCACTTACAGGTACAGAGTCTGAAGTACAAATTCTTTGGGGAAAAAATTTGAAGAATAAAGAGATAAAACGTCCAGCAATAAATTAGGAAAATAGAGACTGTTGCTCAGAAAGAGATATGTTTCTGTAGCTTTTCATCTTGCAAGCATTAGGTCAGATGCAGGGGGGGCGAAATGTCTAAGGAAGCAAATATTAAATTCTCCTCTTTTGAAATGTGGTTCTTCTGCCCTTGAGGAGCTGGGAGTGAACCAGCTACAGTCTGTGTGGTGTCGGGACTGGGAATAGCATTTGGTACATTGTCCTTTTGAGGCTGCTGAACACACATGTACCAGCAGAGGAAGTCTGCTCCTAAGTGTTAGAAAATATTTAACAGCTCAGGCTTTCCTAGTTTTAAATGCCTGCACTTGATTATGTAATCATTTGTGTAAGAACTTCACAAAGGTGCTAAAAATAAGAAGCGTTGCTTTCAGGAATGAAAGTTTTCAAGCTTTGAGTCCACTTTTTGCAGATGGCCTTTTAAATTGGAGATTTAGGAATAAGCCACGGCTGTACTAAAGACCGATGAAGGGCTCCTGCCCGAACCGTCAATTTTCATGCTCCTCGGATGCTGCCTGACCTGCTGTGCTTTTCCAGCAACACTCCAATCTTGTACTGAAGAGGCACTCCAGCACAGATTTAGCAACATAAACATTTGCACAGTAGGTCCACGCACACCCTGATCTTGCCAAAATAACCATCTGGATGTCTATGCATTGTGTATTTTGTCCACCTGAGGTTACCAGACACACATATACCAACAGAGGGAGTCTGCCAGGAAGCGATAATAACGAATCTGTAAATAACAGCCATGCTTGCTAATTGTAAGTGTTCCTAACTGAATATAGCACTGTTTCTGACCCAAGATCTTCACAGACAGCAATTAACCCAATGGAGAATTTAACAGAAAGTTATACAGCTAACGATTTGTAACAATTTTGTTTGTCGGTACAAGGTGTGCATTACAGTATTTTTATTGCCCATCCCCCCCAATTGCCCCTTGAGAAGGTGGGGGTGAGCTGCCTTCTGGAACCGCTGCAGTCCACATGCTGCAAGGACACCCACAGTCTGTTAGAGAGAGAATTCCAGGATTTTGACCCAGCGACATGAAGGAACAGCAATATATTTCCAAGTCAGGGTGACTCAGAGAGTAGAACGTATGGGCATCCCCATGGGTCCACTGTGAAACTCATTTCCAAGGAAAAATAGCTGAGGGAAATAACATGATAGTTCCTTGAAAGTGCAGTCGCAGGATAGTGATGAAGGTGTTTGGTATGCTTTCCTTCATTGGTCACTGCGTTGAGTATAGGAGTTGGGAGGTCATGTTGCAGTTGTACAGGACATTAGTTAGGCCACTTTTGGAATACTGTGTTAAATTCTGGTCTCCCTGCTATAGGAAGGGTCTTGTGAAACTTGAAAGGGTTCCGAAAAGATTTACAAGGAGGTTGCCAGAGTTGGAGGGTTTGAGCTACAGGGAGAGGTTGAATAGGCTGGGGCTGTTTTCCCTGGAGCGTCGGAGGCTGAGGGGTGACCTTATAGAGGATTATAAAATCATGAGGGGCACGGATAGGGGGAATAGACCAGGTCTTTTCCCTTAGTCGAAAACTAGATGCCATTGGTTTAGGGTGAGAGGGGAAAGATTTAAAAGTGACCCAAGAGGCAATGTTTTCACACAGAGGGTGGTGTGTATTTGGAATGAGCTGCCAGAGGAAGTGGTGGAGGCTGGTACAATGACAACATTTGAAAGGCATCTGGATGGGTATATGAATAGGAAGGGTTTGGAGGGATATGGGCCGGGTGCTGGCAAATGGGAGTAGATTAATTAAGGATATCTGGTTGGTATTGGACTGAAGGATCTGTTTTCATGCTGTACATCTGTATGACTCTAATATAGATGCGTATGTTGGAGAAAGGAATATGTTGAGTTAACACTAGTCGGGAGCACATATGCAAGCAGAGATCAGTTGGACCGAATGGCCTTGTTTTCTCTCCTCATAAACATTGTAATTTTGAGGAATGTCATGATTCTTCTGCTTGATGTTGTTTTGCAGCAGAATCCTGGGAATTCATCCTCAAGACTCGAAGACTGCAGACTAATCCTGGAAGGAACGGGAACCCACTGCAGGCAGTATTTGGTAGATGTGGAGGAAGAAGTTAATTATCACGTCAAAGGTATGGAGTTATCTCAAAACCTGAAATGCCCGAAGATACGGCCACACAGTCAGCTGGGTACATTACCAGTTGTTGTTAGTTTTTGGTATAAAACTGCTTTCCAAGCTCTTAACCCTACAACCATGAAATGACGGACTTTTAATGCCTTTTTAAAAATGCCTATGACGTATTTGTGGGACTGTACATAAACAGAACGTTGGTTGCGATGGACAAAATGTCAAGTAGAACAAATCGATTTTTTTTGGGAAAACAGTTACATCGAGTCAGTTCCAGACTTTGGATGATATACTGCAATTTGTTTTAACTCTTAACACTCAGAACTCAGTGAAAATAAAAATGATTTGGCTCAGTGATGGGTACTGCTGCCTCACAGCGCCAGGGACCCGGGTTCGATTCCAGCCTCGGGCGACTGTCTGTGTGGAGTTTGCACATTCTCCCCGTGTCTGCGTGGGTTTGCTCCGGGTGCTCCAGTTTCCTCCCACAGTCCAAAGATGTGCAGGTTAGGGTGAATTGGGCATACTAAATTGCCCCATAGTGCCCAGGGATGTGCAGCTTAGGGTGGATTGGCCGTGCTAAATTGTCCCATAGTGCCCAGGGATGTGCAGGTTAGGGTGGATTGGCCATGCTAAATTGCCCCATAGTGCCCAGGGATGTGCAGGTTAGGATGGATTGGCCGTGCTAAATTGCCCCATAGTGTCCAAGGATGTGCAGGTTAGGGTAGATTGGCCGTGCTAAATTGTCCCATAGTGTTCAGGGATGTGCAGGCTAGGGTGGATTGGCCGTGCTAAATTGCCCCATAGTGCTCAGGGATGTGCAGGTTAGGGTGGATTGGCCATGCTAAATTACCCCAGAAGCCAGCGATGTGCAGGTTAGGGTGGATTGGCCGTGAGAAATATGGGGTTTCAGGGATAGGGTAGGGCTGCGGGTCTGGGTGGGATGCTCTTCTGAGGGTCGGTATGAAATCGATGGGCCGAATGGCCTTCTCCCACACTGTTGGGATTCCACAATCCAGATGTGCAGTCACGCTTGCAGTGCTTGGAAACATGGCAACCAAACTGCGCACAGTAAGATCCCACAAACAGATCGGGGCCACTTCATTTTCTTTTAAATGCACAAATGAAAGCAAAGTACCGCAGCTGCCAAAAAATCCGCAATGAAAACAGAAAGAGAGAAATATTTACCCCTGAAACAACACAGTTGAGAAAAGACAGAAGGGTCTGGAGACATTCAGCAGGTCTTTTAGATTAGATTACTTACAGTGTGGAAACAGGCCCTTCGGCCCAACAAGTCCACACCGACCCACCGAAGCGCAACCCCCCCATACACCTACCCCTACGTTTACCCCTTACCTAACACTACGGGCAATTTAGCATGGCCAATTCACCTGACCCTGCACATCTTTGGACTGTGGGAGGAAACCGGAGCACCCTTAGGAAACCCACGCAGACACGGGGAGAACGTGCAAACTCCACACAGACAGTCGCCTGAGGTGGGAATTGAACACGGGTCTCTGGCGCTGTGAGGCAGCGGTGCTAACCACTGTGCCACCGTGCCGCCCCAAGAGAGAGAAACAGAGAGAGCATTTCGAGTCCAATAAAACTTATCTTCTTTGGAGGAGATGTTGTACTGGCGTCCAGATGCTAAGTCTAATCCCACCTCATCGCAGACCCTGCCAGACTTGCTGATTTCTCCAACCCTTCCTGATTATTTTAAAATACTTTTTTTTGGCGATGTTGAGCGAAGGGTAAATATTGGTTCGGTAACACCAGGCAGAAACTGCCCTCCTCTGCTAACGTGATGGGATCTACACCCAGCACAGACTCTCAATTTAAAATTCGAAAGATATCCCATTGGCTGTAAAGGGCTTTGTGACACCCTGAGGTAGGCGCTACCAAAATGCAATATCTTGCTTGTCTGAGATGAGGTTTTTGGAATACGGCATTCAGTTCTGGTCTCCCTGCTAAAGGAAGGATATAAACTTGAGAGGGTGGAGAAAAGATTTACAAGGATGTTGCCGGGATTGAAGGGTTTGAGCTATAGGGAGAGGCTGAACAGGCTGGGGCTGTTTTCCCTGGAGCGTTGGAGGCTGAGGGGTGACCTTATAGAGGTTTATAAAATCATGAGGGGCATGGATAGGGTAAATAGACAAGGTCGTTTCCCTGGGTTGGGGGAGTCCAGAACTAGAGGGCATCGGTTTAGGGTGAGAGGGGAAAGATATAAAAGGGACTTAAGGGACAACTTTTTCACATAGTGGGTGGTGCGTGTATGGAATGAGCTGCCAGAGGAAGTGGTGGAGGCTGGTACAATGACAACATTTAAAAGGCATCTGGATGGGTATATGAATAGGAAGGGTTTGGAGGGATATGGGCCAAGTGCTGGCAAATGGGGCTAGATTAGGTTGGGATATCTGGTCAGCATGGATAAGTTCGGCCGAAGGGTCTGTGTGATGATTGGAACCAGGTGCATGGTATTGACTGTGAGGTCCCTGCCTGAGACTATTAACCTGGGCCAATCAGGGAGCCCTGGCTAACAGAGATGAACAGGAGAGTCACCTGCCCCTCTTCCGCGGTTACGTTAAGGCCCGGGTGTCTCTGGAAAAGGAGCACGCGGTGTCCACCAACACCCTGGAGTTGTTCAGGGGGAGGTGAGCGCCGCAGGGAGTGGAGTGCATCATTTCTCCCTCCAACTCTATTTTGATTTAGTCCCTACCCTCCCCCTCACTGTTTGATCACACAGCATTGCCCTTTGATGTGAAGGGCACTGCTTGTCACTGGCCACCTGGGTGTTTTCCTATCTTCCTGGTGGTGGAAACTGAATAAAGATTCGCGCACCTTGTGTCTCTCACTGTGTCTCACACCTGCACACACACACCATGGGGGCTGAGGGAAAAATAAGCACTACCGCGGTTAGGCGGTAGTGTGGGGGTATAAGAAAAAAAGTAAAAGAAAGAAAACGAAGAGCAAAATAAAGAAGAAAAATAAACAGGAGTGTCAAACATCCTAAAAAAAAGAAATAAAAAACAGGAAAGTCTCCTCTCTCTCGGGCTTGGCTCTGAGCTGGCTGGTCAGAGCCCATGTACTGTGCACATGGGAAATAAAAGGTGATGGGACACTGGCGTCTGTGCAGGTATTTCAGGCTGTTTCAATGCAGTAAGGCTCTCTGTCTCTAAGTGGGCTCTCTCTAATGGATTACCCTCCACAGCCCATTGAACGCTCAGTTTGCTGGGCCCCTTTGAGGGTCTAACTGTGGTCTTTACTACATTGGCTTGGTATGGTCAGTTCTGAAAAAAAAAAGCCATAGCCATCCAAGTTAGATATTCAACCATGGGAGTGAAGTGCTCGATGGATAATATTGTGTCTGCCACTTGCAGTACTCTTAGTCCCACTTACACAACTGAATATCAAGTAGGGAATATGGCCAGAGGAATAAAGTGGATAATTCATCACACGCGTTGGTGCATTTCCTTCAATCCCACCCTAGTTTTAAGGCTGAGCTCAAAGCGTAGGCCCCTCGATTCACCACCAACCCAGAGAGCTGACTGCTCGCTCGAACATCTCACCCTGTTGGTTTCTAGCTGGCAGTGTCGCTGAGGTAGAAATTCAACTTTGTGCGGCGTCATCGAATGGCATCAGTGAAACCTCCTGCTTCAAGCAACAGATATGACAGTGCACACGCCCCCACGCTAGGATCGACTGTCCCGCTGTGAGAATCTTGTCTTCCTGGGAATTGAAAGGGGAGTCAAATTGTCGGAGAGGACAGACCCATCCAGAAATGACAACTCAACTTAAACCAAACAGTTCCTGCCAGGCCTCTCCATCTCACCAACCCTCTTCACCATCGAGGGGGGGATGTGCTGGTAATGGTGTTCTGCTAATATCTCTAGGCTTCTAGGCTGGCAATCTAATACCCCCAGCCTAGTGCCATCCAGTCATACAGCACAGAAACAGACCCTTCGGCTCAACCGGTCCATGCCGACCATAATCCCAAACTAAACCAGTCCCAGCTGCCTGCACTTGGCCCATATCCCTCCAAACCTTTCCTAGTCATGTACTTATCCAAATGTGTTTTAAATGTTGTAATTGTACCAACATTCTCTGGAAGTTTGTTCCACACACGAGCCACTATCTGTGTAAAAGAATTGCCCCTCACATCTTTTTAAAAATCTTTCTCCTTTCACCTTAAAAGTACACCCCCAAGTCTTGAAATCCCCTATCCTAGGGAAAAGACACCTGCCATTCAACTTATCTATACCCCTCATGATCTAATAAGGTCACCTCTCACCCTCCTATTCACCAGTAAAAACAAAGCCCCAGCCTATCCAGCCTCTCCTTATAATTTAAACCCTCCATTCCTAACAACATCCTGGTAAATCTCTTCTGAACCCTCTCCAGTTTAATAATATCCTTCCTATAACTGGGTGACCAGAAATGGACACAGTACTCTAGAAGATCTCGGTGCATAGATCCCTGTAAGTTGCCATCCAGTTTGATAGGGTTGTTAAGAAGGCATATGGCGTGTTACCTTTTATTGGTAGGGGGGTGGGGGGTTGAGTTCCGGAGCCACGGGGTCATGTTGCAGCTGTACAAAACTCTGGTGCGGCCGCACTTGGAGTATTGCGTGGAACGCACTGCCTGCCAACAGTAGGAGACTCGCCAACTTTAAAGGCATTTAAACGGTCATTGGATAAACATATGGATGATAATGGAACAGTGTAGCTTAGATGGACTTCAGATTAGTTCCACAGGTCAGTGCAACTTCAAGGGCCAAAGGGCCTGTACTGTGCTGTAATGTTCTATATTCTGTGTAAGAGGCCTCACCAATGTCCTGTACAATCTCAACATGACGTCCCAGCTCCTATACTCAAAGATCTGAACAATGAGGGCAAGCGTGCTAAACACTTTCTTAACCTCCCTATCTACATGTGAAGAAAATTTCAAAAAATTATGTACGTAAACACCTAGGTCTCTCTGTTCTGCCCAGTCCTGTTCTTGTTCGTTTTACCAAAATGCAATTTCTCTGGACGTAGGTTCAAATCCCACCACAGCAAGATGGGGACATGTCAATCGAATAAAAATATCAATTGTTGTATTAAAGAAAAGTCCCATCTACTTCACTCATGGAAGTAAACTGCTATCCTTACCTGGTCTGGCCTACATGGGACTCCAGACCCACAGCAATGTGATTGGCTCTTAACTGCCCTCTGGGGCAATTAGGGAAAGCCAATCGAGGTTGGAGGTTGCCCAACTCTCAGTAGCAAATAAAAGCGTTTTGGATCAAATCTGGGGGAGTGTCAGGGTCTTTGTAAGTAGAACACTGAAAGAACTGCGAATGCCGGAAATCAGAAACAAAAAAACTGAAACAGAAATTGCTGGAGAAACTCTGCAGATCTGGCAGCATCGTTGGAGAAAGAGAGAGAAAGCACAGTTAACGTTTCAGGTCCAGTGAACCTCCTTGAGTTCTAGACTCAAGAAAGTTAACTCTGCTTTCTCTCTCCATGGATGCTGCCAGACCTCCCAAGTTTCTCCAGCAATTTCTGTTTTTGTCTTTGTAAATAGGTTTATTTTAAAAATTATATTAGATTGCCTACAGTTGAAACAGGCCCAGCAAATCCACATCAACCCTCCAAAGAGCAATCCACCCAGACTCATTTCCCTCTGACTAATGCACCTAACACTACGGGCAATTTAGCACGGCCAAGTCACCTAACCTGCACATCTTTGGACTGTGGGAAGAAACCGGAGCACCCAGAGGAAACCCATGCAGATATGAAAATGTGCAAACTCCACACAGACAGTCGCCCGAGGCTGAAGTGCTAACCACTGAGCCACCGTGCTGCCAAACTATGTGGGACTTAGGCATCTCTGGTTGGACCCAGCACTTCTTGCCCCTTGAGAAGGTGGGGTTGAGCTGCCTTCTTGAACCGCTGCAATCCGTGTGCTGTGGGTAGACCCACAACATCCTTAGGGAGGAAATTCCAGGATTCTGACCCAGCGACAGTGAAGGAACGACGATATATTTCCAAGTCAGGACGGTGAGTGGCTCGGAGGGGAACTTGCAGGGACTGGTGTTGCAGGTGGCAGACTCGGTACATATTGTAATAATTAATCGCATTCCAGCTCCCACCGTCTCCTTGACAGTTTTATTAGCTCAGTGCAGTACTGGTTTAGAGCACTCTGCGCGCACACAGCCGGATGTGAGATATTTTTCTGAACTCTCTCATAAATTATGAGGACTGTGTTGGTGTATTCCCCGGTGATCGGGTGAAATGGCAGATGCAAGTTCCTGCATCCCGCTCCCGCTCACTTGCAACTTGTCCTTTTGATTTGATTCGATGCATTACTGCCCCGAGATATAGTGAAAAGTATTGCTTTGCGTGCTATCCAGACAAATCCTACCTTACATAAGCCTATCAGGGTGATAGAACCAAATGCAGATGTACTGTTACAGCTACAGAGAAGGTGCAGAGAAAGATCAACTTTAATATATGAGAGGTGTTGTTCATCAGTCTGATAACGGCAGGGAAGAAGCTGTTCCTGAATCTGTTGGTAGGTGTTTTCAAACTTCTGTATCTTCTGCCCGATGGAAGAGGATCTAACTGGGGTGGGAGCAGTCTTTGATGATGTTAGCTATCTTCCCAAGGAAATGTAGATTGAGTCAGTGGATGGGAGGCTGGTGATGGACTGGGTTGTGTTCACATCTCTCTGTAGTTTCTTACAGTCCCGGGCAGAACAGTTTCCGTATCACACCGCGATGCATCCAGATAGGATGCTTTCTATGGTAGACCTGTAAAAACCGGTAAGAGTCCTGGTGGACACGCTGAATTTCCTTAGCCTCCTGAGGAAGTAGAGGTGTTGGTGTGCTTTCTTGACCGTAGCGTTGACGTGGGTAGACCAGGATAGATCGTTGAGAATCTTTACTCCTGGGAACTAGATCACCTCCACCTCAGCACCAATGATACTCACGGGGGTATGTCCTGCACTCTGCCTCCTGAAGTCGATGACTAACTCCTTTGTGTTTCAGGGAGGAGGTGAATGCAGGAGGGGGCCAGATAGCAACAGGAGCCTGGAGCGAGAATGCAGGAGTCAGCCTGCGCTGCAGTGTGAGACTGAAGGCTGTGAGATCAAACCCCTCCACTCTGCATCCAACATCAAGGCTGACGTCCTCAGGCAAAGCTGCCTCATCAATGATTCAGACACGCCATTAAAACGTCTCGTCCAGGAGTTATTTTGACCTGGAGTCTGGGGATTCCCCCGACAAATGTCACTTCAAAGATGCCTCAGTCATAATCAAACTGCTGTGCAAGATTCCAACATAGAGTTATAGAGATGTACAGCACGGAAACAGACGCTTCGGTCCAACTCATCCATGCCGACCAGAGATTCTAAATTAATCTAGTCCCATTTGCCAGCGTTTGGCCCATATCCCTCTAAACCCTTCCTATCCATGTACCCATCCAGATGCCTTTTAAATATTGTAATTGTACCAGCCACATAGAACATAACAGCACAGTCCAGGCCGAGAGTGTAGTGCTGGAAAAGCACAGCAGGTCAGGCAGCATCCGAGGAGCAGGAGAATCGACTTTTCGGGTATAAGCCCTTCGTCAGGAATCCTGACGAAGGGATAAAGCCCAAAATGTCGATTCTCCTGCTCCTCGGATGCTGCCTGACCTGCTGTGCTTTTCCTGTACTACACTCTCGACTCTGATCTCCAGCATCTGCAGTCCTCACTTTCTCCTAGCACAGTACAGGTCCCTCTGTCTTCTTTCAACTAGCCAATTTCTGATCCAAATTACTAAGTCAATCCCATGACTCTGTATTTATTATGTTCCTGCATCACAACATTCCGAAATGCGCTCACTGTACAGTAGCCGCACTGAACAGCTCACTCCAGTTGGCGTTCCAATCTGTTGCCATGCTTAACCTTTCCAGGGTGATTTGAGGCAGACCGGGCACTTTGAACAGTAGAAGTGGAGATTTTATGGACCCCTTTGCATTTGATTACTGCCCAGCAATGATCTGATAGAGAGGGGAAGCAGTGTTGGTGTATAACAACATAAGACGCAGCAGCAGCAAAATAGGCCGTTCAGGCCATCGAGTCTGCTCAGTGAGATCGTGTCTGAACTGATAATCATCAACTCGATTCTTTGCTGCCTTTTCCCCCATACCCATCAATTCCTTTAAAATGCAACGATCTGTCTATCTCAGCCTTGCGTGTGGTTTATGACCCAGCTTCTGCAGCCCTCCGTGGGATAGAATTCCACATCCGTGCCATCCTCTGAGAGAAAAGCATTCTGCCTTAAATCTGCAACCACTTAATTCTGAGATTATGCCCTCTGATCCAAGGCTGTCCCACATGGGGAACCAGCCTTTCCATATCCACCCTGTCAGGGCCTCAAAGAATCTGAAACAAAAACAGAAATTGCTGGCGAAACTCAGTATGTCTGGCAGGATCTATGGGAAGTACGGACATTTAATGTTTCGGGTCTGATGACTTTTCATGAGAACCAGTTCTGACCACCTTCCCCCGGGGATGGGTTTGGCTGGGATGCTCTCCAGAGGGTCAGTGCAGACACAATTGGCCAATGGCCTCCATCTGCACTGTGGGGATTTTAGGTTTCTAAGCCCACATTGACGCCCACTGCCACCGTGGGCGGCACGGTGGCAGTGGGCGGCACGGTGGCACAGTGGTTAGCACAGCTGCCTCACAGCGCCAGAGACCCGGGTTCAATTCCCGACTCAGGCGACTGACTGTGTGGAGTTTGCACATTCTCCCCGTGTCTGCGTGGGTTTCCTCCGGGTGCTCCAGTTTCCTCCCACAGTCCAAAGATGTGCAGGTCAGGTGAATTGGCCATGCTAAATTGCCCGTAGTGTTAGGTTAAAGGGGTAAATGTAGGTGTATGGGTGGGTTGCGCTTCGGCGGGTCGGTGTGGACTTGTTGGGCCGAAGGGCCTGTTTCCACACTGTAAGTAATCTAATCTAATGTAATCTAAGTAATCTAATCTAATCTAATTGACCACTGAAAGTTGGCTCACTTTACTTGTGGGACATGGGTATCTCTGGTTGGGACGGCATTTATTGCCCCGTCCCTAGTTGCCCCCTTGAGAAGGTGGGGATAAGCTGCCTTCTTGAACTGCTGCAGTCCCCCTGCTGTGGGTTGACCCACGATGCCCTGAGAGAGACATGAGCCGGAGATTGACATGAGGTAATGACGCGCGTCTGAGGAGCTGGTGCAAGCACAATGGGCCAAATGGCCTCCTGCTGTGCCCTGACGATTCTGTGTGTAAGTCAGATGGAGCTGTATGACAGTAATTGCTTGCTCAGATCTTGTGAGTCCACTCACAGGCCCAGGCCCCCAGACTGGGAAACCCTGTGCAATACATCTGGCCCCATCAGGAATCACGTACAGAGGGGGAGTGAGGATGGTGGTTTGCTCACCTTGCAACCACGTTCGTGGGTGCAGAAGTTGGAGGACAGGGGCAACTCGGGTCAGAGCATGGTCTGCTGCAAATCACACAGACCCACCAACAGTGGTATTATCGCTGGGCTATTAATCCAGAGACCCACGTAACGTTTTAGGGACCTGGGCTCAAATCCAACCACGGCAGATGGTGGAATTTGAATCCAATAAAAATCTGGAATTAAGAATCGCATGATGACCAGGAATCCATTGCTGGGGGAAACCCATCGGGTTCACTAACACCATTTAGGGAAGGAAACTGCCATCCTTACCTGATCTGGCCTACATGTGACTCCAGACCCACAGCAACGGGGTTGACTATTGACCACCCCACTCTGGACAATTAGGGACGGTCAATAAATGTTGCCTAGCCATCAACACCCTCATCCTGTGAATGAATAAAGAATATGCAGGTCTAAATGTCCCTGATTTTGGATCCAAAAAGGACCCGGATGATTACAAATGAGGCAGGAAGGAGAAAGTATCCCAAGCGAGGTGATGGCTTCGTGGTATTACCGCTGGACTTTTAATCCAGAGACCCTGTTCTAGGGACCCGGGTTTAAATCCTGCTTTGGCAGATGGTGGAATTTGAATTCAATAAAAAGAAACGTGGAAAATGTGGATGAGTGTAATGATGAACATGAATCCATTGTTGGAAAAACCCCATCTGGGTTAGTCATGTCTTTAGGGAAGGAAATCTGCCATCCTTACCTGGTCTGGGCCTACACGTGACTCCAGACCCGCAGCAATGGGGTTGAAAAGGAAAAAAATGCTAGAGATCATAGTGGGTCAGACAGCATCTGTGAAGCTGATGTTCCGAATCTAGATAATCTTTCATCAGAGTGGTGTGGTTGAATCTTGACTACCTTCTGAGGCAGAACTGAGGAAAGGTAACTTGACCTGAAACGTTAACTCTGATTTCTCTCCACAGATGCTGCCAAACCTGCTGAGCTTTTCCAGCAATTTGTTTTTGTTTCTGACACTACCCAGAGTTCTTTTATTTTAATTAATGGTTTGCCCCTAATTCCACTGAATCCCTACAGGCCATTCGGCCCAATGAGTCCACACTGACCCTCCGAAGAGCATCCCACCCAGACCCATACCACTATCCTATGCCTGTAACCCTGCATTTCCCATTCCTGATCCACCTAGCCTACACATCCCTGGATGCTCTGGGTAATTTCCCCATGGCCAATCTAACTAACCTACACATCTCTTTGACTGTGAGAGGAAACTGGAACACCCAGAGAAAACCCACAAAGACACAGGGAGAACGTGCAAACTCCATATCGTCAGTCACCCGAGGGTGGAATCGAACCGGGGTCCCAGGCGCTGTGAGGCGGTGATTCTTCTTCATATAAATACCATCTTCCTTTAGTTTGAAGGCCGTTTTTGAGTTCAATTCATGACCCTGAAAGCATTAAGACTGAGGCCAAATCAAGGTCACAGGTAAACCTGGAGAGTTGACTGATGTGTTGATCTTAAAGGTCAAAGATTATCATCTGACCTCTGTGCCAGTTACTGTTAGAGTTGTACAGCACTGGTCTCCTTCCTATTGGAAAGATGTTGTGAAACTTGTAAGGGTCCAGAAAAGACTTACAAGGTTGGAAAATCTGAGCTGTCAGGAGAGTTGAACAGGCTGGGGCTGTTTTCCCTGCAGCGTCAGAGGCTGAGGGATGACCTTATTGAGGTTTAGAAAATCACGAGGGGGCATGGATAGGATAAATAAACAAGGTCTTTTCCTGGGGTCGGGGAGTCCAAAACTACAGGGCATAGGTTTACGGTGAGAGGGGAAAGATATAAAAGAAACCTAAGGGGCAACGTTTTGACGCAGAGGGTGGTGTGTGTATGGAATGAGCTGCCAGAGGAAGTGGTGGAGGCTGGTACAATTGCAACATTTAAGAGGCATCTGGATGGGTATATGAATAGGGTTTGGAGGGATATGGGCCAGGTGCTGGCAGGTGGGACTAGATTAGGTTGGGATATCTGGTCAGCATGGACGGGTTGGACCGAAGGGTCTGTTTCTGTGCTGTACATCTCTATGACACTATGAGCACAGAAACAGACCCTTGGGTCCAACTCTTCTTTAGCAAAGTGGAGAATGACCTCACTGACCAGGTTGAGCTGGTTAACAATTTAACTGCTTGGTTAACTATTTGCCAGACAACTATGTATCTTCGCTGGCAGAATTCCTGCCGAGGTCTTGTCACAGAACAAGAGACACCAACGCACAATAATATGCATAAAACTTTTATTTACAGAGTGCAACATTTGTACCAAACTCTCTCTGGTGTTGACAGGAACCGTGGGAGTCTTTCAAACATAGTCTGCAGTCAAATGCTCGAATTCAAGTCAATCCCATAGGCTGCAAATAGAAAATTATCATCACAGTACAACACAGAATGGAAGAACAATGAGACAGTGGCTCTCCTCATTTTTAGGCAAGATCACAGTCAGTGCAGGAAGCTGCTAATTCCTAAGGACGGTGCATGATCCTGTCCAACTGCATTGGCATCGTAAAACAGTCTTTTCCTTCCCCTTGTTCCTCTTGCAAGAAAAAAAAAACACCAAGGGACATGAATTTACCTTAGACACTAATCCCAAGAAGCGCGTCAAGAATAAAAAGGAATGCTGCCGCCCAAGGAGTGGGGACTCGCACCTGTGGGCAGCGGTTAGGGTGAGGGGAACAGAAATATCCCGGGAGTGGGGGTGGGGGCAATGCACGTGGGGGCAAGGGGATAGAATCCTCTGCTGATAGGGGTTAGAAGGTGAGCATTGAAGTATAAATGCTAGTCGAGAGTTGATGGGCTGAACGGCCTGTGTTGTGAGTAGTTGTGTGGGGGTCGTTTGGGGTCGTCCCTTCCACTGGCACGGGCCTACCGGACGTTTTTAAATTCCAACCGGGACTCCTCACTTGAACGGACCGGAAATATGTGCGTGTTCTTTCCCAGTGGGGCAAGTCCTTCTGGAACCTTATTCTTTACCACAATCCCAGATTTCTCAAAGGAGCCCATCACCACGCCCAGCACCCACCCCCAACCCTGGCGTGCCAGGTCGCCGTGGGTCTGCAGGGTCTTTGGACGATATCAGTCAGTCTGTTCAGAAGAACGAAGGAATGGCCTGAGTCCAGGAGTCCCATTTCGGGCCCCCCACCCAGGACTTGGCATAGAAAGACCATTTGGTCTATCTCTTCAAACCATCATGTGTTTCTTCTCTGCTAGGTCATATCCCTCTTTGGCATGTGACCTTCTCTCTTACCCTGATGAAGTAAGTGCAAGTGCACCACTTGTGCCAATGTCACAGGACATCTGCTTTCAGAGCATCATGGTTCTCTATCACGGAAGGGGCTGGGCCTATCCCATCTCTACAACAGAGACAATTGAGAGATGTGTTGTTCAGGGTCAAAAAGATATTGTTTGGTTGGCTAGAACAGTGCTTCCATCCATATAGAGCATGCCGAAACTCAGGCTCTTGAGTTTACAATCATAGACACCCTACAGTGCAGAAAGAGGCCATTTGGCCCAACAGGACTACACTGATCTTCTGAAGAGCATCCCACTCTCACACCCAACATTTACCATAGCTAACCCACCTAGCCTGGACACCATGTGGGACAATCTAGCCTGGCGAATCCACCCTAATCTGCACATCCTTGGACACTACATGGGACAATTTAGCACGGTCAATCCACCATGACCTGCACATCTTTGGATTGTGGGAGGAAACCCACACAGACACAGGGAGAATGTGCAAACACCACACAGACAGTCGCCTGAGGCTGGAACCGAACCCAGGTCCCTGACACTGTGAGGCAGCAGTGCTAACCACTGAGCCACCGTACCACCTGCTGGGATGGTCACTGCGATAAATCCAATGGAGGAATTTGGGGGGGGGGAGCTGCTTTTACCCAGACAGTGTTCAGAATGTGGCACATGCCGCTACAGCAAGGGGGGAGCGAGGCAGATCTCAAACGCATTGGCACCACTCAGAAAGGGGCATTGACACCAAGGTGTGGTCATTTAAATACCAACGGGAGGGAAAGTATTATCGAGCTCTGGGATGAGAGAAGAAACCAAGGCTCATTTCTCAGATGGAGGCAAAATAATTCAACAAAAGGCAGGCATATTCTCTCTGGTGGCCCTGATTAAGGTTCCACCCTCAACCTGTGTGTGTGTGTGTGTGTGTGAGACAGAGAGTGTGTATGTGTGTCTCTGTGTGTATGTGAGAGTGTGTGTGTGTGTCTGTCTGTATGTATGAGTGAGATAAAAGGGTGTGTCTGTGTGTTATGTGCCTGTATGTGTGAGAGTGAGTATGTGTGTGTGTGTGCGAGAGTGTGTGTGTGCATGTGTGAGTGTGTGTGTGACAGATTGTGTGTGTATCTGTGTGTATGTGCGTGTGTGTATGTGCCTGTATGTGTGAGAGAAAGTGTGAGTGTGTGTATGTGTAAGAGTGTGTAAGTGAGAGTGAGAGAGTGTGTCTGTGTTGGGGTGTATGTATGTCAACCAGATGTCACCTTTCCCACCTTGCCACTGCTCATTGGCTGCCCCCAGCAGGATTGGGACATCCCAAGGATGTTACTGGCGTCACACAAATGCAGTCTGTTCTTGCTTCCTTCTGAGTCAGTGTTGACTTCACTTGAGGCTCCTCTGCTTCTCACCAACATCCTCGCCCCCTGGGGCCAAGTGGGGGGGGAAGATATAGACCGACTGCCAGCTCAAGGTCATTCCAGCATCCTGCAGGGAACACGGGAGCTCTGGGAATTCCTTGAGCGATGGGCGTGGGGAGTGTGCTGGGCGGTCTTCCTGGACGGATTGGAACCCAACGGTCTTTGACATCTTCCTCTACCTCCTAGGAATCCTTGGATATTTGCCACGTGACCTCCCTCCTCCCCTCAGAGATCTCTGTCTCACTTCTACGAACTCGGAGGATGACGTCTCTCGGCTCGGCCGGCAGTGGGTCTACATCAAGTGCCAGTGCGCAGCAGCAGCCTCAAAGACCATTTTGAAAGGACAACATTGAGCTCATGGTCTCGCGGTTAAAGAGAGCTGGTTCTGCAGCAGAAGAGGCTTCTTCACCAGCTGACAGACTCGAAGTTGACACTTTGCAGATCAGGAGTAACAGTCCCTGGAGCAAAAGTGGTCAATTCCTGGAGTAACAGTTCTCACAGTAACATGTCCTGAGTAACATTCCCAGAGAAACAATCCCTGGAGGAATAATTGTGGACTAACAGTCCCCTGGAGTAACAATCCCTGAGGAGCAATCCTTGGAGTAACAATTCAGATGATAATGTTCCCTGGAGCAACATTCCCGAAGGAATGAATCCTGGAGTAATAATTTATTGGGTAACAGTCCTGGGAGTGAAATCCTGAGAGCAACAATCCCTGGAGCATTGTGACAGTTTCTAGAGTAAACGTTTCTATGGTGACAGGTGTCGCAGTACGCACAGATCATTGCACTCAGGAGTAACAACCTCAGTCCCCTGTTGAAATTGATTTGAAGAGGTGGTTTTACTCTGCTCTCTCTCAAGAATGCCAGCTTACACTGGGTGGTACCTCTGGGGGTGCTTGGTCAGAGTGGTCGTTCTTCATTTAGGGCTCAGAAGGAGGCCATACAGCCCGATATGCCGATACTAACTCTCCACCGAGCAGTCCCGTTCACCTTGCTCTGTCCCCCTGAGAGAGTTTGGACTCTCACTTTATCAAGGGTATGCTCACTCATCTTTTTGCCCTGTCTAGGTGGCTTGAGAGGTGAGGGTGTGGCGAATGTCAGCTATAGAGTCGTACAGCAAGGAAACAGGCCCTTCGGCCCACCATGACTATGCTGACCAGCAAATACCAAATGACGCTCATCCCATTTACCTGCACTTGCTCCATTTACTGTGCCCTGCCAATTTAAGTGCTCATCCAGATGCTTCTTAAATGTTACAAAAGTACCTCCACCACCTCCTCAGTTAGCACGTTTCATATTTCTACCACCCCTCCAGGTGAAAAACTGTTTGCTCAGACCTCCTCCATACCAATTTCTAACTATGGCCAACCCACCCTAACCGGCACATCCCTGGGCACTATGGGGCAATTTAGCACGGCCAATCCACCCTAACCTGCACATCCCTGGACACTATGGGGCAATTTAGCATGGCCAACCCACCCTAACCTGCACATCCCTGGGCACTATGGGGCAATTTAGCACGGCCAATCCACCCTAACCTGCACATCGGTGGACACTATGGGGCAATTTAGCACGGCCAATCCACCCTAACCTGCACATCCCTGGGCACTATGGGACAATTTAGCACAGCCAAGCCACCCTAACCTGCACATCCCTGGACACTATGGGGCAATTTAGCACAGCCAAGCCACCCTAACCTGCACATCCCTGGGCACTATGGGGCAATTTAGCACGGCCAATCCACCCTAACCGGCATTTCTTTGGACACTATGGGGCAATTTAGCACGGCCAATCCACCCTAACCGGCATTTCTTTGGACACTATGGGGCAATTTAGCACGGCCAATCCACCCTAATCTGCACATCCCTGAACACTATGGGGCAATTTAGCACGGCCAATCCACCCTAACCTGCACATCCCTGGACACTATGGGGCAATTTAGCATGGCCAATCCACCCTAACCGGCATTTCTTTGGACACTATGGGGCAATTTAGCACGGCCAATCCACCCTCACCTGCACATCCCTGGGCACTATGGGGTAATTTAGCACGGCCAATCCACCCTAACCTGCACATCCCTGGACACTATGGGGCAATTTAGCACGGCCAATCCACCCTAATCTGCACATCCCTGGGCACTATGGGGTAATTTAGCACGGCCAATCCACCCTAACCTGCACATCCCTGGACACTATGGGGCAATTTAGCACGGCCAATCCACCCTAACCTGCACATCCCTGGGCACTATGGGGCAATTTAGCACGGCCAATCCACCCTAACCGGCATTTCTTTGGACACTATGGGGCAATTTAGCACGGCCAATCCACCCTAATCTGCACATCCCTGGGCACTATGGGGTAATTTAGCACGGCCAATCCACCCTAACCTACACATCCCTGGGCACTGTGGGGTAATTTAGCACGGCCAATCCACCCTAACCTGCACATCCCTGTGCACTATGGGGCAATTTAGCACGGCCAATCCACCCTAACCGGCATTTCTTTGGACACTATGGGGCAATTTAGCACGGCCAATCCACCCTAATCTGCACATCCCTGGGCACTATGGGACAATTTAGCACGGCCAATCCACCCTAACCTGCACATCCCTGGGCACTATGGGGCAATTTAGCACGGCCAATCCACCCTAACCGGCATTTCTTTGGACACTATGGGGCAATTTAGCACGGCCAATCCACCCTAATCTGCACATCCCTGGGCACTATGGGGTAATTTAGCACGGCCAATCCACCCTAACCTACACATCCCTGGGCACTGTGGGGTAATTTAGCACGGCCAATCCACCCTAACCTGCACATCCCTGTGCACTATGGGGCAATTTAGCACGGCTAATCCACCCTAACCTGCACATCTTTGGAATGTGTGGAAGACACCAGAGCAGCGGGAAGAAACCTATGCAGACACGGGGCAAACGTGCAAACTCCTTACCTTAAGCTTGTGCTGTCTGGGAATAGGCATGACTGCTCTGGGGAAAAGGTTCCTCACAATCTGCCACCCCTCCCCCCCACCCCATTTCATCATTTTCTGCCCCTCAGTCAGATCGCCCGTGTGTTTGAGAGGTGCCCCTACCAAGTCTTGTTGGGAAGTGAAGACAGATTGGCACCAAAGAATCCCTACAGTGTGGAAACAGGCCCTTCAGCCCAACAAGTCTCCAAAGAGTATCCCACCCAGACCCATTCCCCTCCCCCATTACTCTACGGTTACCCCTGACTAATGCACCTAACCTACACATCCCTCAATACTATGGACAATTTAGCATGGCCAGTCCACCCTAACCTGGACATCTTTGGATGATGGGAGGAAACCGGAGCACCCGGAGGAAACGCACACAGACACGAGGAGAATGTGTAAATGCCACACAGTCGCCCGAGACTGGAATGGAACCCGGGTCCCTGGTGCCGTGAGGATAACCACTGAGCCACCGTGCCCTGCTGCAACATCCACCTGATTCATGGCAGGTAAGTGTCCCCTGTAGGCGGCCTGGTGACACACCTGGAGTTCACCATTGGGGTGGAAACCTGGCAGGTGGGGAGGGGACAGCTAGTGACTGACACCAGGGAGCCACACCTGCAGATGTAGAATGTAGGAGCAGGGTGAAGCCTATCACACCCTGCGGTGAGGCCTTGACCCATCTGACCGAAGCCTCAACTGCACTTTCTTGCCTAGATCCTGGAGTGCAGTGACATTTTAAAAGACATTTGGACAGGTATCTGAACAGGAACAGTTTAGAGGGATATGAGCCTAATGCAGGCAAATGTGGACCCATCAATGGTCATTGAACAACTAACTCTGTCCAGAATTCACCTATAAATGCTGACCTCTATCTTTCTCCACCTCAATAGGCAAAAGAAGATCATGAATCTCAACACAAAAATTAACATAGACCAATTTTTAGATGGAAGATAACCCCCCCCCCCCTCATCTTAGTCCACAAAACACACTATTGACACCTAGTGCTTGGAAGATTAATGCAAGTATTTAATTTTTCTAAATTGTGGCCTTCAATAGTGACTTCAAAATCTGAGGGATGGCAGCAATTCCAATTTCTGTCTTGCTATGAGAATTTTATCCCAAATTCTCACAGGTGCTGAGGCAGATGTCTCTCTCATTCTCAGTGTTGGCTCTCTCCTAGTTTTATTGGCAGCCATCTCTTCAGCCGCTTGGATCCCAAGCTCTGGAATTCCCTCCTTCATTAATACCTTTCACAAAAAGCTTTAACCAAGCTTCTGTTCACTGGCCTCAATATCTTCTTATGGTGGCTGGTTGTAAATTTTAAACCAATAAGGGATGGGGGAAGATATTCGGCCCTTCTAATATGTTCTGCTGTTCTGTAAGGTCATGGCTGACTTATGTCCTAACTCCAAATACCCACCTCCTCACCCAAATCCCTTCCTACCCTTTTATAACAGAAATCGGGACAGCAGTTACCAACATCTACCGTCCTTGAGTACTGTGTTCAGGTCAGGTCTCCCTGCTATAAGAAAGATGTTGTGAAACTTGAAAGTGTGAAGGAAGAATAGTCAAGATTGTTGCCAGGGTTGGAGGGTTTGAGCGATAGGGAGAGGCTGAATAGGCCGGGGCTGTTTTCCCTGGAGCGTCGGAGGCTGAGGGGTGACCTTATAGAGGTTTATAAAATCAGGAGGGGCATGGATAGGGTGAATAGCCAAGGTCTTTTGCCTGGGGTGGGGGAGTCCAAAACTAGAGGGCGTAGGTTTAAGGTGAGAGGGGAAAGATATTTGGTGCAATGTTTTCATACAGCGGGTGGTGCGTGTATGGAATGAGCTGCCAGAGGAAGTGGTGGAGGCTGGTACAATTACAACATGGGTATATGAATAAGAAGGGTTTGGAGGGATATGCTGGCAAATGGGACTAGATTAATTTAGGATAACTGGTCAGCATGGACGAGTTGGATTGAAGGGTCTGTTTCTGTGCTGTACATCTCTGTGACTCTATTGTGCATGTACAAGCTGGAATTGTTGAATTATCTCCCTCCTCTCTTGCCCCTCTACAGGCCTAGATTCCTCAAGATACAGAAATCAAATGTTGTTGTTTGCTAAGCATTTTTCGTGAAAAGTGCCTTCTTGTTGTTGTATAGAATCCCCACAGTGCAAAAATAAGCCATTTGGCCCATCAAGTTTACACCAGCCCTCCAAAGGGTATCCCAGCCCTGTACTTCCCATGACTAATCCACATGTGCCTTGGCACTACAAGGGCAAGTGAGCACAGCCAACCCACCCATTTGGACTGTGAGAGGAAACCCAGGGAGAATATACAAACTGTACACAGACAGTCACCCACGGGGGGAATCGAACCCAGGTCCCTGGCACTGTGAGGCAGCAGCACTAACCACTGAGCTAGCCCTGTGCTGTGTAGCCAGAGCTGTTAGTTCATCAGTTGGTTCAAGGGTTGGTTTAGATTTTCTTCAGTCATTGCTCAAGGCTGGAAACTATTGGACAATGAGATCACGGGACAGAGCTGAGCTCTGATTTGCCACTTTCCTCAATGGGAGTGGAGAGAGGGGACGGTGTGGGCGTTGGAGGATGTGACAAAATATGCTTCCTCCCCACCCGCAGTGCAAATTTCAGTCATACGCTGCACAGACTATCTGGAGCACGGGTCTTCAGAACAACAGCTGAAACATTCGTCAAGGCACCACCATCTTCACCGTATCCTGTACCTTCAACCATTTCTTGCTGCAGTGGAGAGTGGGTTGAATTAGCTGAAGACGGGCGACTGGTTTGGCTGGGGTCCTCTGGAGATGGACTGTTCACTGGCCACTCCGGCTGCAGGAGTCAGTGGCAGTCCCCAAATCAGTTGGAGATCTTCCTCCCCCAGTCAGTTCATCGTCCACCATCATTCCTGACTGGATGTGACAGGGCTGCAGAGCTTAGATCTGGTCTGGTTGGTGGTGGATTCCTGATGAAGGGCTTTTGCCCGAAACATCGATTCTCCTGTTCCTGGGATGCTGTTGTGCTTTTCCAGCGCTACACTCTCTACTCTGATCTCCAGCATCTGCAGACCTCACTTTCTCCTCGTTGGTGGTGAGATCGCTTTGCTCTACCATGGCCTGCTCCGTCAGTTGTTTAGCAGGCAACGCTGTCGCGGCCTCACCCTGTTGTTTTTGTCGGGTTTGCCGGGTGAGTTCCTCGTGGCATGGAGTTGCGCCGGTGGGAGAGTAGGGGGGCCCGTGAGGTTGTGGGTTTGTCAGAGTACAGATTCTGCTGGTGCCTTGTGGGTGCCCAGTCTCGAGCTGGCGGGTCTGTTCCGAGTCTGGCGCACTGGTAGCGCCGCAGAAATGATAGATGGTGTCTCCAGCAGTCTTTGCCTCTACAGCTGGTTAGTTCTTTGTGTCATGTCAAAGGTTTAAGGCCTTGGCAGCTGATGGCATCGGTCAGTATTGGCAGCTCAGGAATGCCCAAGGCTCCATCTTGGAGGATCCCACGTGCAGTGTTGCTTTTGTGAGGTTGAAGTGGTGCCAAGGAGGATGACTGGCATTGGCCTCAGTGCCCTAGACTATGGATGGGGAAGGGAAAGCATGGAGGGTAGGAATCAACTCTTGATCATAATGCAAGGACGTTGGGGGAGAGATGGTTCTCACCTCACCACTGGGGTATTGAGACTGGCCCTGGCGGACTTATTCCTCAGCAAAGAAGCAGAGTATACTGTGAGCCAGAAAGAAAACAACTTCCTCGGTTTAATATTTGGTTCTGTCTGAGTCTGGACAGGCGACCTGTGGCACTACTGTCACTGAATTTCACCCATCCTCAACATCGCAGGGCTGAACATTGACCAGGAACTCAACTGGACCGACTGTATTAATCCTGGGGTTACAAGAGCAGGTCAGAGGCTGGAATCCTTCAGCAAGTCACTCACCCCCTGACTCCCCAAACCCTGTCCACCGTCTACAATTCCTGATGAAGGGCTTTTGCCTGAAACGTCGATTTTCCTGCTCCTCGGATGCTGCCTGACCTCCTGTGCTTTTCCAGCAACACTCTAATCTTGACTCCCACCATCTACAAGGCACAAGACAGGAGTATGATGGAATACCCCCCCCACTTTGCCCTGGATGGGGGCAGCTCCAACAACACTTAAGAAGCTCAACACCATCCAGGACAAAGCTGCCCCCCCCCTGCTTGATTGGCCCCACATCCACCACCTTCGACATTCTGTCCCCTCCACCATCAACCCTCAGTCGCAGCAGTGTGTACCATCTACAAGATGCACTGCAGCATCTCACCACATCTCCTCAGACACCACCTTCAAAACTCATGACTTCCATCATCTAGACAGACAAGGGCAGCAGAAACATGGGAACACCACCCCCTGCGAATGTCCCACTTCCCCATCCCGATTTGGAAATATATCGCCGTTCCTCCAACGCCACTGGGTCAAAATCCTGGAACTCCCTCCCCAAGGGTGTCCCTATACCACAAGGACTGTAGCGGTTCAAGAAGGTAGCTCACCACCACCTTCTCAAGGGGCAATTAGGGTTGGGCAACCTAGTCGGTGATGCACACATCCTGTGAAAGAATTAAAGCAAGGAACAGTTATCCAAGGACAATCTTCAATCCATTTTAACATATTAGCCAAACACATCAAGCACCTTAAATAGTTTTGCTGACAAACAGCTGGTGACTGGGTACGAGAGCTGCCCAGATGTTTAGGACGGGGTTTCGTTTTCCCACCACACACCTCCATTTTGACAGAGCACCCACATGGAGGCATGCAGCGGATGTCAGATTGTGGACAGAGGGTATAGCGTTCCTGGAGGCTCCAGGAACTGGAGATGAATCCCAATGTTGGCAGCCACCGTGGAGGAACCTCCCATGGGAAAATGGTGGCTCGCCTGAGAGCCTAGCGTCATCCAATCGGGTGACAGAGTGATGCCTAGTTGGCTCCTCCCCACCCCAGTGTATGTGCTGGAAGGCCATTGGCAGAAAGAGTGATCATGTGATGAAAACTCCAGGAATCCACCCGACCCCAGTCGGTATCCCTTGGGGTTGGCATGGCAGCCATCTTGGCCCATCCTAAGCATGCCCCCATCCACCCTCTAGTGGCCACAGGAAGTACGGCAAGGGAGAAGGAGACAAAGTAAATCTCAAAATAGACAGCAGGAAAGAAAATGGGGGCCTGATGGGAGGGTTACTCAGCAGTTCAAAATGATTTAAATAAGGTTTCTTTTAAAATAAAAATCATTGCCGCATACAGGACTGTTATAAAAATACATTTATGATGCTAACAATACTAAAACAACATTCAACCCTTGGATTTTAATTTTTAGTCCTTCATTCTTTATAAACTCAAAGTCTTCATTTGAATACAGTCCTCCCGCAGTACCACCAGCTCAATGTTGAAATATTGGGATTTTTTGGAGGAGAGAGGGGTGTCCAGGGTGACGGACCGGGCAATATCCGTCGACTTGGAGCTGGCGAAGAACTTCAGGAGTGGCGCCAGGCCCTTGGTCATGTCACTGCGGGCGCCCTCGTTCACCAGACAGTAAAGGATGGGGTCAGCCACGCAGTTCAGGCTGGTCAGGGCCAGCGAGACGTGGTAGGCCGTGAAGATGTTCTCCTCGAAGCTGCAGTCCCACGGCCTGCTCAGGTACATGACGCTCCTCAGGAGCAGGATGATGTGGTACGGCGCGAAGCAGAGCAGGAGGATGACGATGAGGCTGAGGGCCAGGCGTTTGATCTTCACCTTCTCCCCCTTCTCGGTGGACAGGTTGCCCTTGATGGCCTTGAGGATGCCCTGGTAGGAGAACAGCATCAGGATCCAGGGGAACAGGAACCCGATGAAGACGCGGTAGAGGTTCATCTGGGCCACCCACTTTTCCATGGGGTACTTCTCAAAGCAGAAGGTGTGGTTGAAGCGGTCTTCGAAGAGTTCATTGTGGAAGAGTGGGGCGCAGTTGGCGACGATCTCGATCGTCCAGACCACCACGCTCGTGACAACCGCCGTCTTGACCCGACGGATCTTGGCAAACCTCAACGGGTGGGCCACGGCCAAGTAGCGGTCGACTGAGATGCAGCTGAGGAAGGCGATGCTGATGTAGATGTTGGTGTAGAGGATGAAGCCAAAGAGCTTGCAGGACTCGGGGCCCAGGATCCAGTTGTCCTGGTGGAGGAAGTAGTTGATCCATGGCGGCAGGGTGGCGATGTAGAGCAGGTCAGAGATGGAGAGGTTGAGGAGGTAAACCCCCAGCTCATTCCTCTGCTTGACCTGCAGGTAGGCCGCCCAGAGGGCCAGGCAGTTGGTGGGGAGCCCGATGACGATGACGAAGATGTACAGCGTTGGAGGGAAGAGGCTGTCCAGCCGGGAGTCCACGTCGCAGCTCTCATCGCTAACGTTGCACATTTTCTTCGGCGGGGGTTGTGGGGGAGGTGGGGGATGGGGGGGGGGGAGCGAGACGTGGGGCAGGGAGCGCTCAGGCCATCGATGTCGCCAATCTCCTGGACAAACCCATCGCCTGAAACGCACGTCACCCAGTCGACGGTCTGGGACAGTCCTCCCCGCTAGGGATCAACCAGTTTCCATGAACAAATCCAGTCAGGGGAGTGAGGGGGGGTGGGGAGGGTGGGTGCACTGCTTCCAATGGAGTCTGGTCAATGGCGACGGAAGGGCGCCGTTAAGTTCCCCAATGTGTATCCTCTTCCCAATCACTGTAAAGTTTGGCGGCTGAGTGGGGGATCCTACCTACTCGGGAAATTTGCAAGTTGACGTCCCGTCACGTGAAACCGCGCCTGGAAAACAGAAGAGATTCAGTTATTTCGGTGGGGATTCCCATTACAGTACCTTTGGTCATTGAGGAAGGATTGCCACCTTGCCCTTTTCCACCTGCAGGGTCGACTCAGAGTCACAGAGGTGTACACAGCACGGAAACAGACCCTTCGGTCCAACTCGTCCATGCCTACCAGATATCCTAAACTAATTCCTTTTGCTAGCACTTGGCCTATATCCCTCCAAACCCTTTCGTATCCATGTACCCATCCAGATGCCTTTTAAATGCTGTAATTGTACCAGCCTCCACCACTTCCTCTGGCAGCTCATCCCATACATGCTAGTCTCTCAATGCCCAGTGTTTGAGACTAGAGGTGTACGTCCAACTATTCAACCATGATGGGCACACCAACCTGATCTAGAGGTCACCCCCTCACCTAGGTACCCAAGCCTATTGCACTTTTCAAATGTCAAGGGATAATGTACCGGAGTGAGCCTCTAATTTATTGATTACTTTTTAAAAAATACTCAACCTTACTTTCCCCAAGGATAAAAACGTAAGGAATAGGAATTTGGGGCGGTACGGTGGCTCAGTGGTTAGCGCTGCTGCCTCCCAGCACCAGGGTCCCAGGTTCGATTCCAGCCTCGGGCGACTGTGTATGTGGTGTTTGCACATTCTCCCCGTGTCTGCGTGGGTTTCCTCCGGGTGCTCTGGTTTCCTCCCACAGTCCAAAGATGTGCAGGTTAGGGTGGATTAGCCATGGGAAATATGGAGACTGCGGATGCTGGAGATCAGAGTCGAGAGTGTGGCACTGGAAAAGCATAGCAGGTCAGGCAGCATCCCAGGAGCAGGAGAATCAACATTTTGGGCATAAGCCCTTCATCAGGAATGAGGATTGTGGGGCGGAGCTGAGAGATAAATGGGAGGGGGGAGGTAGCTGAGAACGCAATAGGTGGATGAAGGTGAGGGAGAAGGTGATAGGTTAAAGGGGGGGAGTGATGGACAGGTCTGAAGGGCGGTGCCGAGTTGGAGGCTTGGGACTGGGATAATGTGGGCGGAGGGGAAATGAGGAAGCTGTTGAAATCCACATTTATCCGGTGTGGTTGCAGGGTCCCAAGGCAGAATATGAGGCGTTTTTCCTTCAGATGAGGTGTTGGGGGCCAGGGAAACAGAAATCTTGGAGGAGGTGAAGGGCATGGGGGTGTCACGGACGTAGGTGGGGAGTTCCTGGACTAAGGGGGACAGGATGGTGTCAAGGTAGGAAGGGATGAGTTCAGTGGGACAGGCGCAGGCTGAGACAATGGGGCGACCGGGCTAGTCAAGTTTGTGAATCTTCAGTAGGAAGTAGAATCGGGCAGTGCGGGATTCACGGACAATGAGGGTTGGGGGTTGTGGATGGGAGATTCCCTGAGGTGATGAGAGGTGGGCAAGTGTGGGTCTGTGTGGGATCCTCTTCAGAGGGTCTGCGTCTGAATCGGATGGGCTGAATGGCCTGCTCCCACACTGTAGGGATTCTGTGACTGCACCCACCCTAGTTTTCCCTCTGTATTTTTGGGAACTCCACAATTGTGGTTCAGGTATGCAATTCTGTTTCTGAGAATTGTCTCAGGCTGATGACGTTGCAGTCACTCAATGAGTCAGTCCTCTGAACCAGACTTTCCCAGAAATGATTTCGTTGTTTATATGTATGGGAACAATTGATTAATTCCAGTCTCATTGTTGGACGTTAGTTGGGGGGGTGTGGGTTAGGTGGAAACAGTGCAAATATCTGTGAACTGAAGAACATAATAGGGAACTATGTTTTATTATTGTGTCTGTGAGGTGAGTAATCCTGCAGAGATATGTCGGTGCTTATGGAATGCAGAAAAAACCCAGGACCAATAGAAGCATAGACGGAAATTTCTGGAAAAGCTCAGCATGTCTGGTCGCATATGGGGAGAGAAATCAAGAATTATCGTTTCAGTTCTGAGGAAGGGTCACTGGACCCGAAACATGAACTCTGATTTCTCTCCACGGATGCTGCCAGGCCTGCTGAGCTTTTCCAGCAATTTCTGTTTTGCAGCATCCACAGTTCTTGTTATCCAGGAACCTGGATCAGACAGATTGGCCTTACAGGGTTTTTTTTTAAACCCTTTATTCACTCTTAAGTACTAATGCCAGCACTTATTGCTTAGAGAGCAGTTTAGCGACAACACCATTGCTGTGGGTCTGGAGTCACGTGTAGGCCAGACCAGGTAAGAATGGTAGCGTCCTTCCCTCAAGGGCATTAGTGACCCAGATAGACTTTTCCCCAAATAACAGGTTCATGGTCATCATTAGATGCCAGATTTTTATTGGATCCCTGCTGTGGTGGGATTTGAACCTGGGTCCCCTGGGTTATCAGGCCAGTGATAATACCACTAGGCCATCACCTCCTCTCAGATGAAGACTACACTCATTGGAGTGCAATAGTTAACTCTGTTTTTCTCTCTCTATTTACACAAATGCTGCCAAGCTTGCAGATTTGCTCCAACGTTTTCAGCCTGTGTTTAACATTCAGCTCTCACCGTAGAGCTGAAACCCTGTTTCGCTCCCTGATTTGGTAAGTGTTTTCTATTTTTCAGTTGCGTTTCGGGGACATTGCTAAGGGAGGTCTCCAAGCCGAATTCTCACATTCTTTTCTAAAATACTTTACATCCAGCTATCAGGGTAGGCCGAAACTCCGTGTAACATCCCAAGTAAGAAACTGCACCCCTGACAGTGCAGCACACCCTCAGCACAGTGTCACTCCAGACCACTGTGCTCAAAACTGTTTGGGGACGATGGTTAAGTTTACAAAGCACAGCATCTGAGGAGCAAGACAGTAGACGTTTAGGACTGAGCCCTGAACAAGGGTTAAGCCTGAGAATGGTGACTCTCTAGCTCCTCAGATGCTGCCTAACCTGCTGTGCTTTTTTTCCCAGCGTCACCCTGTATCAACTCTGATTTCTCCAGCAGCTGCAGCCATCAATCTCTCCAGAATTGGCAACCTTACAACGATAGGGCGCTGTACATAAAAGGCAAAGGAGCTGAAGGAGTTAAACAAAAGCAGAAAGTTCTGGAGAAACTCAGCAGGTCTGGCAGCATTGGTGGAGAGAGAAAGCACAATTAACATCATAAGTCCAGTGTCCCTTCTCTGGATCCAGGCCTCTAACTTTGTCTCTCTCTCTCTCTCTCTCTGCAGATCCTGCAGAGTTTGAGTTTCTCCAGCAATTCCAGTATTGCTCACATGACAAAGCTTTTCAGTGTGCCTTGGTACACGTGACAATAAGTTCAATTCAATTCAATTCCTGTTTCTGCATGAGCAGAGTGTGTCACTCAGTCGCCATGGTTTTTTGTAGTATATCGCTGGCAAGCAAAGAGCAATTTCCCACACGAACTGAATTTGACAACAATTTGACCCCTATTCACTCAGTTAATTGCTAAAGTTCTTAGAATCCCCCCAGTGCAAGGGAAGGTCATTCAGCCCATTGAGTCTGCACCGACCCTCTGAAGCGCATCTCGGCAGGACTCACCTCACATGACTAACCCACACATCCCTGGACACTGCGGGGCAATTTCACGTGATCAATCTACCTAGTCTGCACATAGATCGTAGAACCGAATCCCCACAGTGTGGAAACAGGCCGTTCGGCCCAACGAGTCCACATCCATCCTCCGAAGAACATCCAACCCAGACTCCTATCCCCTATCTCTATAACCCTGCATTTCCTGTGGCTAATGCACCTGACCTACACAGCCCTGGACACTGTGGGCAATTTCCCATGGCCATTCCATCTATCCTACACATCTTTGGGAGGAAACCCACACAGGCACGAGGGAGAATGTGCAAACTCCACACAGACAGTTGCCCGAGGTGGGAAGTGAATCCAGGTCCCTGATGCTGTGAGGTAGCAGTGCTAACCACTGAACTGCCATTCCACCCCTATGCTTCTAACAATTTCCTCATGATAAGAGTCAGGTGGGGGGGGAAATGGCATCATAGAATCCCTACAATTTGGGAGCAGCCTATCACGTCCACACTGATCCAGATCCAACCCCCTACCATATCCCTGTAACCCCACATTTCCGATCCACCCTAACCTGCACACCTTTGGACTGTAGGAGGAACCCACACAGACACAGGGAGAATGTGCAAACTCCACACAGACAGTTGGCTGAGGGTGGGCTTGAACCCAGGTCCCTGGTGCTGTGAGGCAGCAGTGCTAACCACTGAGCCACCGAGCCACCATGTCCTGGGGCCTAAGTAGCACTCAAAGCAGCATCACCCTGGGAGACAGCTTTGAGGAGGGTCTGGTTGAAGAGGGAGGCTATACCCGTGGGAGGATCTGAATTTAGCACAATACACGACTACCCCGTGCCAAGCATGAGAAGATTCTGTAAGCCAAAGCAAACAGCCACATGGGAATATGAGAATTCGTTTGAGTGGGAAACAAACAGTCACATGGTAAATAGCTGTGCTCCAGGTCCTGTACCCAATCCGAAAACAAATTACATTTATCTTGGGTCAGGAGATGGCTTAGTGGCACGGTCGCTAGTCAGGTAATGTCTGAGTGAGTTGGGATCAAAACCCACCTGAACCTGAATTCAGTTTCAATTGTAAAACAAATCCAGAAATCAAAGAGTAATGTTGAAACTATTGTTACAATCTGGACATCAGACAGAATTGACCTTACCCGGTCTGGGCCTACATGTGACTCCAGACCCAGAGCAACATGGCTGACTCTTAACTGCCCTCTGAAACAGCCAATCAGCTGTATCCAAGGAGAGGGCTAGGAAACGGCCGTATCAGATTCTTAAGGCGTTGGACAGGGTCAGTGCTGAGAGGATGAATGCCCCCACGGGAGGGTTCAGGATCAGAGGGCACAGTCTCAGATTTGAGGGGTGCCAATTGAGGACCAAGATGAGGAGGAATTTCTTCTCTCAGAGGGTCGTGAGTCTTTGGAAGTCCTTACCACAGAGAGCTGTGGGGCAGGGTAGAGTCACAGAGATGTACAGCACGGAAACAGACCCTCCAGTCCAACTCATCCATGCCGACCTGAAATCCTGGACAAAAGTAAAACTGGGCTACTGGGAATATCTTGGAAGTGTGCCAAAATAGGTGAATGCGAAAGACCCTATGCCACCAGAGCGGTTATATAGTAAACTAATCTAGTCCCATTTACCAGCACTTGGCTCATATCTCCCCAAACCCTTCCTATTCATATACTCATCCAGTTGCCTTTTAAATGTTGTCATTGTACCAGCCTCCATCACTTCCTCTGGCAGCTCATTCCATACACCCTCTGCGTGGAAAAGTTGCCCTGTAGGTCTCTTTTATATCTTTCCCCTCTCACCCTAAACCTACGCCCTCTAGTTCTGGAGTCCCCCATCCCAGGGAAAGGATCTTGTCTCTTTATTCTATCCATGCCTCTTATGATTTTATAAACCTCTATAAGGTCACCCCTCAGCCTCCGACGCTCCAGGGAAAACAGCCCCAGCCTATTCAGCTCGCCCCGTAGCTCAAACCCTCCAACCCTGGCAACATCTTTCTAAATCTTTTCGGAACCCTTTCAAGTTTGACAACATCTTTCCGATAGGAGGGAGACCGGAATTGCACACAACATTGCAGTCCTTATGTATGTTTAAGACAGAGATGGACTCTTGATCAAGGGTTACAGTGAAAGGGCAGGAGGCAGACGCGAGGAACGTCAGATCAGCCGTGATTGGTTGAACGGCGCAGCAGTCTCGAGGGGCCGAATGGCCTACCCCATTCCTATTTCAGGGGCAGTGAATAAAAAGGAGCTTTTCACAACCACCTTTGCTTTGCAGGTTAAGAAGTATCGCAATGGTGAGGCAGTGTGCGCAGTAAGATCCCGCAAATGGGGATGCGACAACAACCAGGTAGCCATCTACTTTGTTCCTCCTAGATGCTGATTGAGGGACAGTTATTCATCCCATGCCACCAGTCCACATTTTGATTTAAACCAAAATCCAATTCTACCATCTGCCGTGGTGGGATTTGAACTAGCATTGACTGAACAGACGGTTTAGTGCCTGTACCATTAGGCCATCACTCAAACCAGCCCTACCTTTGATTTTGGTTTCAAGAGTCAGAGCAGCACCTGGTCCCAGTTGAGGGGAATCACCAAAACAGGAGCCACAGAAGAGATCAGAGAAAGGAGAGTCACTAAATTAATCTCATTGGGCCGGGAGTTGTAACAACAGTCAAAATCGGTGGCTCAGTGGTTAGCACTGCTGCCTCACAGCATCAGGGCCCAGGTTCAATTCCACCCTCGGGTGACTCTCTGTCTGGAGTTTGAACATTCTCCCCGTGTCTGCGTAGGTTTCCTCTCACAGTCCAAAGATGTGCAAGATTGGCCATGGATGATTAACCATAGTGTGCAGGCTAGGGTGGATTGGCCATGGGAGATTGACCATAGGGTGTGGGCTATACTGGATGGATTGACCATGGGGTAACTGAATATAGTGTGTAGGCCAGGGTGGATTCGGCGTGGGGAGATTGACCATAGTGTGCAGGTTAGAGTGGATTGGCCATGGGAAATTGACCATAGGGTGTGGGCTATAGTGGATGGATTGACCATGGGGTAATTGAATATAGTGTGTAGGCCAGGGTGGATTCGGCGTGGGGAGATTGACCATAGTGTGCAGGTTAGGGTGGATTGGTCATGGGTTATTGACCATAGGGTGTGGGCTATAGTGGATGGATTGACCATGGGGTAATTGAATATAGTGTGTAGGCCAGGGTGGATTCGGCGTGGGGAGATTGACCATAGTGTGCAGGTTAGGGTGGATTGGCCATGGGAAATTGACCATAGGGTGTGGGCTAGATGGATTGGCCATGGGTGATTAACCATAGCGTGCAGGCTATAGTGGATTAGCTATGCAGGGATAGGGTAGGGTTTGGGACTGGCTCTTCAGAGATTTGATGAGGACTTCAAGGGCTAACCTGCCTGTTTCTATACTGCAGGGATTCTATAAGAAACCAGTAAGGGTCAATTTGAAACTTATTCCCCTTTTGGCGAGATGCAATCACAGAATTTTGACATTTGACAAAATATTTGACTCAGAATGCTTAATTTACAAACAGTATGTTAGACAGATTGACCCATGACAGTTTGATGGCCCATTATTAACGACACTAGAACAGTAAACAAAAGCGTGGTGATGTTGGCAGCACCACATACAACCGAAACACGGCCGGTTGTAGGTGTCATGAGAGATCAGATGGGCTGGGGTTGGGAAGATTTGAGGGGAGGGGTCAGGGCAGGATTTAACAGAGCTCTTTAAAGTGATGAAGGACTTGCAATGGTTTGACATGGCGACCCAACGCAGCAAGTACCCTGCAAAAAGTGTGCCTTTGGTGGTTAATACCAGTCTCTTGGGAAGTCCGTGTGGGGGGGGGGGCGGTCGAGAGGTGCACTGTATAAAAGAAAAGTTTTTTTTCTGCGTGAGGTAAGATCAAAAATTCAGGGTCGTTACTGTCAGATGTTCATTAATAACCACAATAGCAATGTAAAAACACAACTCTTCGGCCCAGAGAGTAGTGAGAACGTGGAACTCATTACCTTTGTGAAGGGAAGCAGAGGCTGTGATGGATAAGACTTACAAGGGAGCAGTTACTCCTAGGCACGATGAAAGCTGGGTAACTGTTCAAAGGGGGAAAAGCCAGTCAGTGCAGGGATCCCCTTTGGACGTTCCCCTGAAAAACAAGTAAACCGTTTTGGATACTGTTGGGGGGGACGACTTACCAGGGGCATGCATTGGAGTGAAGGTGTCTGGCACAGAGTCTGTCCCTGTTGCACAGAAAGGAAGGAGGGAAAGGAGGAGAGTGTTAGTCATTGGGGACTCAGATAGAAGGTTTGTAGGAAACGAACGAGACTCGCGGTTGGTGTGTTGCCTCCCAGGTACCAGGGTCCGTGATGTCCCGGATCGTATCTTTGGGGTCCTGAAGGGAGAGAGGGTGACCAGCCTCAAGTCATTGTCCATGTAGGACCAATGACACAGGTAGAAAGAGGGATAGGGATGTAAGGCAGGATTTCAGGGAGCTTGGGTGGAAGCTGAGAGCTAGAACAGAGTTGTTATCTCTGGTTTGTTACCTCGTGATAGCGAGGCAAGGAATAGGGAGAGATATCAGCTAAACACGTGGCTGCAAGGATGGTGCAGGAGGGAGGGTTTCAGGTACATGGATAATTGGGGCTCATTCTGAGGAAGGTGAGACCTCTACAAACAGGACAGTCTTCACTTGAACCAGAGGGGTACTAAGGTCCTGGGTGGGAAATCTGCTGATGCTATTCAGGTGGGTTTAAACTAATTTAGCAGGGGATAGGAACTGGAGGTGTAGTTCCAGTGCACAGGAGGATGAGAGTAGGGAGGACAGGGACAGGATTTCACGGTCACAGGAATGTGCTGGCAGACAGCAAGCTGGTTTGAAGTGTATCTACTTCAACGCCAGAAGTATCCGGAATAAGGTAGGTGAGTTTGCAGCATGGATAGGTACCTGGGACTTCGATGTTGTGGCCATTTCGGCCATAGATGTTGCAGGTTCCAGGGTGAAGATCCTTCATTAAGATCAGGGAGACGGTAAAAGAGGGGGAGGTGTGGCCTTGTTTGTTTAGGACAGTATAATGGTGGCTGAAAGAACTTTTGATGAGGACTCGTCTACTGAGGTAGTGTGGGCTGAGGTTAGAAACAGAACAGGGGAGGTCACACTGCTGGGAATTTTTTATCGGCCTCCGCAGAGTTCCAGGGATGTGGAAGAGAGGATTGTCAAAACCATTCTGGATAGGAGTGAAAGGAACAGGGAGATCAATATGGAGGATTTAACTTCCCCAACATTGACTGGAAATGCTATAAGTCTAGTACGTCAGATGGATCAGTTTTTGTCCAATGTGTGCAGGAGGGTTTCCTGGCACAGTATGTTGAAGGGCTGACAAGAGGGGAGGCCCCACTGGATCTGGTGTCTGGTAATGAACCAGGCCAGGTGTTTGATTTAGTGGTAGATCAGCACTTTGGAGAGAGTGACCATAGTTTAGCGATGGAAACGGATAGGTACATGCCACAGAACAAGAGTTATCGATGGGGCAAGGGCAATTATAAGGCGATTAGGCAAGACTTAGGATGCATAGAATGGGGTCGCAAAATGTAGGGGATGGGGACATTCGAAATGTGGAGCTGGTTTAAGGAACAGATATTGCGTGTCCTTGATAGGTATGTCCCTGTCAGGCAGGGAGGAAGTGATAAGGTAAGGGAACTATGGTTTACTACAGAAATCTCTTGTTAAGCAGAAGAAGGAGGCTTATGTGATGTTGAGACGAGATGGTACAGATGAGGCGATAGAGAGTTACAGATCATCGAGGAAGGATTTAAAGAGAGTTAAGAAGAGCAAAGAGAGGACATGAACAGAATTTAGCAAATAGAATAAAGGAGACCCCTAAAGCTTTCTATAGGTATGTGAGGAATAAAAGGATGACTAGGGTAGGAACAGGGCCAATCAAAGACAGAAGTGGGAAGTTGCGTATGGACCCTGTGGAGATCAGAGAGGTGCTAAATGAATATTTCTCATTGTTTTTGCTCAGGGAAAGGTGAATATTGTAGAGGAGAAGAACGTGATATGGGATATTAGACTAGAAAGGATCGAGGTTAGTTACGAACAGGTGTTATCAATTCTAGAAGGAGTGAAAGTAGACAAGTCCCCTGGGCCGGATGGGATTTATCAGACGATTCTCTGGGAAGCTCGGGAGGAGATAGCAGAGCCTTTGGCTTTGATATTTGAGTTGTCATTGTCTACAGGTTTAGTACCTGAGGACTGGAGGATTGCAAATGTTGTGCCCTTGTTCAAGAAGGGCAGCAGAGATGACCCAGGTAATTATAGGCCAGTGAGCCTTACTTCTGTTGTGGGAAATATTTTGGAAAGGATTGTAAGAGGATTTATAATCATTTAGCAAGCAACAATTTGATTGCAGATAGTCCAACATAGTTTCGTCAAGGGCAGGTCGTGTCTCACAAACCTCTGAGTTTTTTTGAGAAGGAGACCAAGCATGTGGATGAGGGTAGCGCAGTTGACGTGGTGTATATGGACTTCAGTAAAGACTTTGACAAGGTTCCACATGGCAGGCTGTTGGAGAAAATGCAGAGACATGGGACTGAGGGTGAGTTAGCAGTTTGGATTAGAAACTGACTTTCTGTAAGAAGGCAGTGAGTGGTGGTTGATGGAAAATATTCAGCCTGAAATCCGGTTACTAGTGGTATGCCACAAGGATCTATTTTGGGACCACTGTTGTTTGTCATTTTTATAAATTACTTGGATGCAGACATAGGTGGATGGGTTAGTAAATTTGTAGATGACACTAAAGTCGGTGGAGTAGTGGACAGTGTGGAAGAGTGTTGCAGGTTGCATGGGGACTTGGATAAACTGCAGAACTGGGCTGAGAGGTGGCAAATGGAGTTCAATGCAGCTAAATGTGAGATGATGCACTTTGGGAAGAATAACAGAAAGGCAGAGTACTGGGTCAATGGAAAGATTCTTGGTAGTGCGGGTATGCAGAGGGATCTTGGAGCCCATGTACATAGATCCCTGAAAGTTGCCACCCAGGTGGATAGTGCTGTTAAGAAGGCATACGGTGTGTTAAGTTTCATTGATAGAGGGATTGAGTTCCGGAGCCGTAGTGTCATGTTGCAGCTATACAAAACGCTAGTGCAGCCGCACTTGGAATATTGTGTACAGTTCTGGTCGCCCCAATACAGGAAGGATATGGAAGCGATGGAAAAGGTGCAGAGGAGATTTACCAGGATGTTGCCTGGTTTGGAGGGAAGGTCTTATCTGGAAAGGCTGAGAGACTTGGGTCTGTTCTCATTGGAGAGAAGGCGGCTAAGAGGGGATTTGATAGAGACATACAAGATGATCAGAGGATTAGATAGGGTAGACAGTGCAAGTCTTTTTCCAAGACTGATGACATCAGCTTGTACGAGGGGGCATAGCCACAAATTGAGGAGTGATAGATTGAAGACAGATGTCAGAGGCAGGTTCTTTACTCAGCGAGTGGTAAGGGCGTGGAATGCCCTGCCTGGCAATGTAGTTAACTCAGCCATATTAGGGGCATTAAAACAGTCTTTGGATAAGCACATGGATGATGATGGGATAGTGTAGGGAATGGGCTTAGATTAGTTCACAGGTCGGAGCAACATCGAGGGCCGAAGGGCCTGTTCTGCGCTGTACTGTTCTATTTTCTATTGGCATAGATGCACTCAAAGGGGGTATTGTGAGGGGAGACTGTGAGATACACAGGACTAGACCTTTCAGCCAATTGAGCCTGTTCTGCCACTCAATATGGTCATGGCTAAACTTGGGATTCAACTCCGCTCTCGCACACCCTCCCCACACCCAGAGAGACCCATTAGCTGTCTGTCTCAGCCTTAAATCGATTCATTGATATCCTCAAGACTCAGACTCCCTCGAGTGAAGTTGTTTCTCTCCCTCTTAGTCCCAAATTATTGCCTCCTTATGGTGTGGATGTTCGCCGACCAGTAGAAACTATCAAGGAATGAGAGGAGACTGAAATAGGATAGGAGGAGCATTAACACCAGAGTTGAGCAGTTGGGCCGAATGGCCTGCTTCCATGTAATTCTTTGGACTATGTCAACCCAAAACCAATCCAAATGCCTTCGGTTCAAAAGAAGAATTGGAGATGTTGTGGACAGAGAAGGGATTACAACAGGATCTTGATCAGATGGGCTATTGGACTGAGGAATGGCAGATGGACTTAATTTAGATAAATGTGAGGTGCTGCATTTTGGGAAAGCGAATCATGGCAGGACTTATATACTTAATGTAAGGTCCTGGGGAGTGTTGCTGAACAAAGAGACCTTGGAGTGCAGGTTCATAGCTCCTTGAAAGTGGAGTTGCCGGTAGAATGGGATAGTGAAGAAGGTCATAAAGTCATAGAGATGCACAGCACAGAAACAGACCCTTTGGTCCAACCCGTCCATGCTGACCAGATATCTCAACCCAATCCACTCCCATCTGCCAGCACCTGGCCCATATCCCTCCAAACCCTTCCTATTCATATACCCATACAAATGCCTTTTTAAATGTTGCAGTTGTACCAGCCTCCATCACTTCCTCTGGCAGCTCATCCCATACACGTATCATCCTCTGCGTGAAAAAGTTGCCCCTTACATCCCTTTTATATCTTTCCCCTCTCACCCTAAACCTATGCCCTCTAGTTCTGGACTCCCCCACTCCAGGGAAAAGACTTTGTCTATTTATCCTATCCATGCCCCTCATAATTTTGTAAATCTCTGTAAGGTCACCCCTCAGCCTCCGACGCTCCAGGGAAAACAGCCCCAGCCTGTTCAGCCCCTCCCTGTAGTGTTTGTTATGCTTTCTTTTATGGGTCAGTGCATTGAGTGTCGGAGTTGAGAGGTCATGTTGTGGCTGTACAGGACAATGGTTAGGCCACTTTTGAAATACAGCATTCAATTCTGGTCTTCCTCCTTTTGGAAAGATGTTGTGAAACTTGAAAGGGTTCAGAAAAGATTTACAAGGATGTTGCCAGGGTGGGAGGATTTGAGCTATAGGGAGAGGCTGAACAGGCTGGGACTGTTTTCCCTGGAGTGTCAGAGGCTGATTACTAACTTTACAAAGGTTTATAAAATCATGAGGGGTATAGTTAGAGTGAATAGACAAAGTCTTTTTCCCAGGGTAAGGGAGTCCAAAACTCAAAGGCATAAGTTTAAGATGAAAGGGGTAGGATTTAAAAGGGACCTAAGGAACAACTTTTTCACGCAGAAGGTGGTAAGGAATGAGATGCCAGAGAAAGTGGTGGAGGTTGGTCAAGTCACAATATTTAAAAGGCAAGTGGGTGGGTACATGAGTAGGCCAAATGCTGGCAAATGGGACTAGATAAGGTTAGGATATATGGTCAGCATGGACGGGTTGGACCGAAGGGTCTGTTTCCATGCTGTACATCTCTATGACTGTAACCAGCATCTGTAACACATACCATTAGCTGTACGGCTAATGGAGACTGACTAAGGTCCTACAGATTGGAGATGCACAATGGCCAGTGCTGTAACGTTTGTAGTGAGGGTCCCACAGAAACAGCCTGGAGGGTGAGTGGGAGCAGGGGCAGTGTTAAGGCATTGCTAGAAGTTTGAAAGCAGGTAGACAAGCTCAGCAACATTCTGAGGAGATATGCAGGCGCGCGGTTCACACACTGTCACGGGTAATTAGCAAGCCAGAATGCAAAACCTGCTCCTACATGCTGCAGGACCCGGAGCTCAGTTCTAGCAGCACTGCACTGTTCACCGTGGTGGCAGCCCCTACCAGGATGGAGGCTGCTGTAGAGTCAACAGTGACGGCGTCAACATGGGGGCGCATTTGCAATCAGTTGTCAGCAATACTCAAATCTGTAGACTTCACTCAACGCCTCTGGGGTTAGCTGCTGTGTGTGCATTTCACATCATGTTCCCAGGGCTCTGCAAGCTCACCTGTGTCGGGTGGTTAGCTCAGTTGGCTGGACAGCTGGTTTCCAATGCAAGTGACGCCGCTAGGGTGGGCTCGATTCCCGTGTTAGCTGCGCTTCCCACCTTGTCCCTTTGCCTGGGTCGCGGTGACTCTCGGGTTAACCCACCACCAGCTTTCTCTCTCTCTCTGTAATGAGGGAGTGGGGCTAGTGCAGATGGAGTTCAACCTAGATAAATGCAAAGTAATGCATTTCTTTTCTGGAAGATCAAACTTGAATATAGGATTAAAGCCAGGATTCTTGGCAGTGTGGAGTTCACTTGGTGTTCAAGTGCATAGATCCCTCAAACTTGCCATCCAAGTGGATAGGGTTGTTAGGAAAGTATATGGTGTTTTGGATTTCATTGACAGGGGGATCGAGTTTAAGAGTTGGGAGGTTTTGCTGCAGCTCTACAAAACCCTGGTGAGACCACATTTGGAATATTGTGTCCAGTTCTGGTCACCTTACTATAGGAAAGATACAGAGGCTTTGGAGTGGGTGCAAAGCAGGCTTACCATGATGTTATCTGGACTGGAAGGCTTGTCTTACGAAGAGAAGTTGACTAAGCTCCGACTTTTCTCTCTGGAGAGGAGGAGGAAGAGAGGTGACCTGATCGAGGTATACAAGGTAATGAGAGGCAAAGATAGAGTCGATAGCCAGAGACTTTTCCCCAGGGCATGGATTGACTGGCACAAGGGGTCATAGTTTTAAGGTGTTAGGAGGAAGGTATAGAGGAGACGTCAGAGGCAGGTTCTTTATACAGAGAGTTATGAATGCATGGAATGCGTTGCCAGCGGTGGTGGTGGAAGCAGAGTCATTAGGGACAGATAAGCGACTATGAGACATGCACATGGACAGCAGTGAATTGAGGGGTGCGTAGATTAGCTTATTTTATTTTAGATTAGGATTAATCCTTGGCACATTCTGTGAGGTACTTTTCTATGTTCTATGCTGACTTGGTCTTGACATCAGGAAGGTGTTGGGGGTCACCAACCAGCCCATGAAGAGAGTGGGACTATGGTCTGGAAAGACAATGGTGACTTTACCGAGTTAGAAACCCAACTGGCAGAATGGACAGTTGGCACATCATGCCAAAGCCCGGTAGTTTGTTGACAGGAGAACCAGGCTCTGGTGGGTATGCGTCAGACAGGGTTATCATTAACACCTTCACCACCTGTCCTGATGTTTGTTACAGTGGCAATCAGACCAGTTATAAAAACCCCCATCTGACTTTAATCTTCATCATGTGTAGGATCTCAAGTTGGATCATCCGCAATAATCTCCCCCTCTATTATTTTCCAAAGAGGCAATAGGCTCATGGTAATATCAATAAAGTGGTAATCCAAAACCTCTGACCACATAGGTTCAAATCCCTCTCTCGGCCAGGTGGTAGAGTTTAAATTCAGTTCATAAATTGGATGAGATGCTCTTCAGAGGGTCGGTGTGGACTCGATGGGCCGAATGGCCTGCTTCCACACTGTAGGGATTCTATGACTCTACAAAATCTGGAATATCAAGTTAGAGAAAGCATGGTGGGGGTGGGGGGAGCATTTGGGAAACATTGCTCCTGACAGAGTGATGCAGTTGACTCTGACATAGTCCTGGCAAGCCGCTCAGTTAAAGGGCTAAGAATAAAAGATTTAAAAATGTGAGCAGTCCGAGAAACCAGTCAAGCCCTTTGCTGGAAAATCTCCTCTCCCCGAGGAATCGCTGTACACATTTTTTCCCATTTGTTCTTGGGGGGGTGAGTATTTGCTGGCTAGATGACAGTTGAACCACTGCAGCTCACTACTGTATGTTCATTAAACCAGAAAAAATAGAAACAGGAGAAGGCCATGTGGCCCTTCAAGTCTTGTTCTGTCATTCAATAGGATCATGGCTGATCCAACATTCCTCACATCAACTTTCCTACCCTTTCCCAGTAACCCTTGACTCCCCGACTGTTCCAGAATCGATCTCTCTCAGCCTTAAATATACACAAGGACTCTGTCCCCCACAGCTCTCTGAGGCAAGGAGTTCTAAAGATGCACATCCCTCTGAGGGAAGAAATTCCTCCCCATCTCAGGCTTCAGTTGGTACCCCTGTATTCTGAGACTACGCTCTCTGGTCCTGGACTTCCACACAATGTTGTTTGAGTTTTCTGTAATGGTTTAATGGGATTGACCCCATTTCTGAGAGTCAACCATGTTGCTGTGGTTCTGGAGTCACGCGTAGGCCAGACTCAGTAAGGACGGCAGATTTCCTTCCCTGAAGGACATTGGTGAACTAGATCGTTTTTCATGACACATTTTAAGGTCCCTATCACTGATACTTGCTTCCAACTCCAGACTGAATTTAAATTCCACCAGCTACCACAGTGAGAATTGAACCCACATCCCCTTCACTACCTAGGGGAGGTAACGGCCTAGTGGTATTGTTGCTGGAGCATTAGCCTGATGACTCCGGTAACGTTCTGGGGACCTGGGTTTGAATCCTGCCATGGCTGATAGAGTCATAGAGATGTACAGCACGGAATTCAGTCCAACTTGTCCATGCTGACCAGATATCCCAACCCAAATGGGCAGCAGGGTGACACAGTGGTTAGCACTGCTGCCTCACAGCGCCAGAGACCCGGGTTCAATTCCTGCCTCAGGCAACTGTCTGTGTGGAGTTTGCGCATTCTCCCCGGGTGCAGGTCAGTTGAATTGGCCATACTAAATTGCCCATAGTGTTAGGTGAAGGGGTAAACGGAGGGGAAGGGGTCTGGGTGGGTTGCTCTTCGGAGGGCCAGTGTGGACTTGTTGGGCCGAAGGGCCTGTTTCCTCACTGTAAGTAATGTAATCTAATCTAATGGTTTGAGATGTCCTAAGGGGGTAAAAGGTACTATGTAAATGCAAAGTGTTTGGAAGAATAAGGGGTCAATCCTGTAGAAACCTTTACAATTCTAACAGGACTACACCATCAGACAAGGAGAAAGTGAGGACTGCAGATGCTGGAGATCAGAGCTGAAAATGTGTTGCTGGAAAAGCGCAGCAGGTCAGGCAGCATCCCAAGGAACAGGAGAATCGACGTTTCGGGCACATCCTTCGGGCCCTTCCTGAAGAAGGGCTCGTGCCCAAAATGTCGATTCTCCTGCTCCTTGGATGCTGCCTGACCTACACCATCAGACAAGCCAACCTTCCATTCATTGACTCCATCTACTCTTCTTACTATCACAGGAAGTCAACCAACATCATCAATGACCCCTCCCAACCCTGGTTATAATCCCTCCCGTCAGGCAAAAGACACAGAAGCTTAAACACATGTGCCAACAGGTTCAAGAACAGCTTCTTCCCTGCTGTTATTAGATTTCTGAATGGACCTCTCAAATTCCAAGTCTAATGCTGATCTTGCTTTATGTGCACCTTCTTGTAACTTTGTTTTCCTCGCTCTGTTCTATCACTCTGCGATCTTTGTATGGTAAGCAAAACAAAACTTTTCACTGTACCTAGGTACATGTGACAGTAATAAGTCAAATCAAAAGGACTGGACAGGGTAAAAACAGGTGGATGTTCCTGATGACTGGGGATCACAGGTTAAGGAAACAGGGTCAGCCATTTCGGACTGAAATGGGGAGAAATGTCTTCACTCGGGGTGAGGGGGGAGCCTGTGGGATTCTCTGCCACAGAAAGCATTTGAGGCCAAAACATTGAATATTCTCAAGATGGAGTTAGATGTCATTGTTAAGGTTAAAGGGATCTACAGGCTGAGAAAGTGGAAACAGGGGACTGAGTCGATTGATCAGCAATGATCCTATTGAATGGGGCAGCAAGGTTGAAGGGCTGAGTGGCCAGCTCCTATTTTCCTAGTCTCTAAGGCTGTCTGTCATCATGGTGAATGAATGATCAGTGAAGTGATGGCAGAACATGGTTGCTATAACTCCCAAACTGCATACCGCATAGGGTAGGTTACCACCCCAAATAGTAAGACCTCTAAAGAGAACGTGAGAGGAACTAGTGACATCGAATCACAGCACGGAAACAGACCCTTCGGACCAACCAGTCCGTGCCGACCATAATCCCAAACTAAACTCGCCCCACCTGCCTGCTCCTGGCCCATATCCCTCCAAACCTTTCCTATTCATGTCCTTATCCAAATGTCTTTTAAACATTGTAACTGTGCCCACATCCACCCCTTCCTCAGAAAATTCATTTCACACACGAACCACCCCCTGTCTTAAAAAAATTGCCCCTCCTGTCTTTTGAACTCTCTCTCTTCTCACCTTAAAAATATGCCCCCTAGTCTTGAAATCCCCCATCCCAGGGAAAAGACAACTACCATTCACCCTTTGCATACCTCTCCGTATTTTGTAAACTTCCATAAGGTTGCCTCTCTACCTCCTACACTCCAGTGAAAAAGAAATTCCAGCCTTTCTTTATAACTCAAGCCTTCCATTCCCAGCAACATCCTGGGAAATCTCCTGTGAATCCTCTCTGGCTTCATAATGTCCTTCCTATAACTGGGTGACCAGAACTTTGTTGGTAAAAAGCTGTCAGTGATGTATTAACACGTTGCAAACGACAAATCCTATTTTATTCTTCCTGCCACACGGCTATGACTGATTAGGAAAAGGAATCAAGGAATCTCATTGCTATAAATTTGTACTGGCGGTCCCACTCTGCAGTCTGTGTGCAAGTCGATTCATAAACAAGTCAGAACACAATGCAGGATAATGGGAACACTCAGTATGGGAAAAATTTGTATACAGGTAGTTCTTCTACAACGTAATGGTAGTGTTCTTGTGCAACCCCGCGCGATAGAAAAATAGGTCTTTAGAAACAGCGCTCAAAGTGTCGGCGATGTAATCGTGTTACAGCCAACACATGCTTTAAAAGTTCACACTTTAGAAACAGTGTCCCCAATTCATCAATCGCGTTACAGCCAATTCGCGTTAACCAAATGCAGAACAACCTGTATTGGGTTTTTTAAGTTATACCTTTATGGGATCCCTCTTGTTAACTGCTGGCATTTGCAAGTCGGACCTTTGTAAATCATGTAATCACTCCGTATAACTTAAAACCTCCAGTTTTGACAACAGCAAGAAAATATCGACAATTAACCTGCCTGACTGTATTATGACCACATTTACCATGGCCAATAGGTGCTGAGGTGCAACGCGAATGCAGAGCTTCTGGACCAGAGGAACAGACAGTACCAACTCCACAGCAAGACTTGCTAAGTCGCTAACAAATTATCTCACAGAAAAGCCTTGAGGGAACTGGTAACCCTCTCATACTTGACCTCTGTCTTGCTACATCACTCCTCTATCAGAGGTTAGACAGCTTCAAAAATTTAATGAAGTTGAAGGGCCAGAAATTCTGTGTCTTATGATCCTGCTCTACAGCTACCTAATGAAGGAGCAGCGCTCCAAAAGCTAGTGTTTCCAAATAAACCTGTTGGACTATTACCTGGTTATATGTGATCTTTAACTCAAACATTTTAAGGCTTTCTTTCTTTTCCTGCAAAACCACTTCGTTTCTTGCTGAAATGTTTGCCATACCCCAGGGAAATGTGTGTCCCACATGAATATTTGCAAATACTTTTCGTTAACTTGTCCATCGAGTTCTCCCTTCAAGGTTGACCACTGACCAAGCACAGGATGATGATTTGGACTGAAACATGCTGTTTGCGAATGCATTTAGACTTCCCTCATCAAAATAAAACAAAATTGCAAACTAATTGACACAGGACACATGTCCCAATGGTTGCCAACCCTCAAGAACTGCTCCCAGGATTTAATCTTTAACCTCCTGCACCCTGGGCTGAGCAAAATTTTACAATTTTCATGGAATTCATTTGTTGTCAATCACGGTGGCTCAGTGGTTAGCACTGCTGCCTCACAGCGCCAGGGACCTGGGTTCAATTCCCGCTTCGGGCAACTGTCTGTGTGGAGTTTACACACTCTCCCAGTGTCTGCGTGGGTTTCCCCCCGGGTGCTCTGGTTTCCTCCCACAGTCCAAAGATGTGCAGGTCAGGTGAATTGGCCACGCTAAATTGCCCACAGTGTTAGGTGCATTAATCAGGGGTGAATGTAGGGGAATGGGTCTGGGTGGGTTGCTGTTCGGAGGGTCGGTGTGGACTTGTTGGGCTGAAGGGCCTGTTTCCACACTGTAGGGAATCTAATCTAATAAGCAAAGGTAAAGTCACCATCTCCTCCTCTCACATAGAGAGAGAGACAGAGAGAGAGAGAGAGAGAGGACTGGTGGTGGTTCAACCTGAGGGTCACCACACCCTCAGGCGAGGGGACAGATTGCAGAGAGTCCCTTATGGTAACCTCAGCCAGTGTGGGAAGTGAACCCACGTTGTTGGTGGAATTCTGCATCACAGATCAGCCAATTGAGCCCCACAGCCTCCACCAATAATAAACATTTTGGACATGAACAAGAGCAGTTAAGAACGCCTTGAATTTATATAGTGCCCTCCCACGACCTTGACACACCCCAAAGAGCCGTTTTGACGTGCACCAGGGGGAACCGCAGCAGCTGGGCTGCACACAGCAAGATCCCACAGACAGCGGCTTGATCAGCTCTCTCTGGTATTGGGGTCAGCGCACTTTGAAGAACGCCACCGTTCTTCTCTGATTCGCTGCTGGGCAGTTACATGCGAGAGGGCAGATGGGATCTCAGTCGAACATCTCACCCGAAAAATCGAGCCCATCCCCACTCCTCCCCAAACAGGGCTGCAATCGGGTAGCAACTTGGATTTTGCGCTTTGCTCTCTGGTGTGGGACTTGAAACTAAGTTGGACTGGACAGTTAAGAAATTGCCTCCCCTTCTGTGTCTTTTTGTTTTCTAACTGGTCGTTCATTAAGAATTAAGGAGGTGCAAGACCATTGTGCCACTCTATTGGAGAGGTGGGGGGGGAATTCACTTGGAGGGAGGTCATATTGCAACACTTCCAGGGTGGCTCAGTGGTTAGCACGGCTGCCTCACAGCGCCAGGGACCCAGGTTCGATTCTAGCCTCGGGCGACTGTCTGTGTGGAGTTTGCACAATTTCCCCGTGTCTGTGTGGGTTTCCTCTGGGTGCTCTGGTTTCCTCCCAGAGTCCAAAGATGTTCAAGTCAGGGTGGATTGGCCATGCTAAATTGTCCCATAGTTTTCAGGGGTGTGCAGGCTAGGTGGGGTAGCGTCATAGAGATGTACAGCACGGAAACAGACCCTTTGGTCCAACTTGCCTGTGCTGACCAGATATCCCAACCCAATCTAGTTCCACCTGCCAGCACCCGACTCATATCCCTCCAAACCCTTCCTGAAATGCAGGATTATGGGGATGGGGCAGCCAGGTGGGTCTGGATGGGATGTTCTTTGGAGGGTTGGTCTGGATGTGATGGGCTGAATGGCCTGCTCCCATGCTGTTGTGAATCAATGACTATATACAGCAATAGATGGCAACAATGATGTCACCTAAACAGCTCAGTCAACATCGACCAGGTTGGAAGGTCTATTGATCCAAACTTCTTATTTCTCTGTGTTCCGATTTATTCCTACGACCTGTAATGCTGGACTTCTTATTTTATTTTTCTAATTTTGTTTCTCCTGAGAACTTGTCCTGAGGAATCAGTACTGGGCTACCATGTACCTAAGATGGTGCCATTAAGTGGCGACTTGTAAACCTTTCACCGTACACGTGAGTACATGTGACAATAAAACTAATTCAATCAATTCAATTCAATGTCCATTTCTGACCAGGGCACTCAGGGATGGTGGACACAGTTGTTCACGGATTATGGGTAATTGTAGTCTCATGGATAGTGTAGGTTAGATGGGCTTTAGATTTGTTTCATAGATTGGCACAACATTGAGGGCTGAAGGGCCTATACTGTGCTGTATTGTTCTATGTGGAACCACAGACAATATTAGAACCAATCTCCGTCAATGCACTGTCACTGTTTGCTGAGAGTGGGACACCTACCAGCGTTCAGGCAGCAAAACAGCTTTGATAAAAACTCAAGTGCCTTTATTCATTCAATTAATATTTTAAAAAGTCATGGAGGGTCGGGAGAGGAGTCAAACCTTGGAGGGAAGTGCTGGGGAAAGCAAAGAATGGGCCACACCAAAATAACTCTCCATTAAAGTAAAAATCTTTCAGAGGTGGAGTATCATGGGTCAAGAAAGTGTTGATAAAATGGGAAAGCCATCTTCGAGACCCAAAACTGATGATCCTTTGACGGTTTCTCTGTGGACAATGTCCAAACACAGTGTGCTTTCAGGCACTATCAGGGTCCCACAAGAGACTTCAAGCAGAAACATGACAGGGTTTGATTGTGAAAGATTCCCAGGGAATGTCAGTCCTACCCACCGGTGCCATGGGTTAGAGGCTTGGGTAAGTAAGAGGAATGGCAGTGTGCAATCAGCCGTCATCTTAATGAACAGCAAGCAGGCCCGATGGGCTAAATGGCCTACTTGCTGCTCCTACAAATACTAGAGGCGACAGGATGAGTCCTTAATCAGGCCAAGGTTTAAATGTGACTCCAGACCCACAGCAATGCGGTCGACTCTTAGTGCCCTCTGAAATCGTCAAGGAAACCACTCGGTTCAAGGGGCAATTAGGGATGGGTAACCAATCCTCGGCTCATGAAGCCCACATCCCACAAAAGAGTAAAGAGAAGTAAAGAGATGCAGTGCCCTGACAAATCTGTCCTTTCTTTCAGCAACTTTCACGTTAGTGACATCTTCAAAGTAGGCTCTTACCCAACCCTTCAAAGATCTCTATAAAAGGCACCCGGATGAGTATATGAACAGGAAGGGTTTAGAGGGATATTGGCCATATGCTGAGAAATGGGACTAGATTGGGTTGGGATATCTGATCGGCATGGACGGGTTGGACGAAGGGTCTGTTTCAAAACTGTAGATCTCAATGACTCTAAGATATGGAATTTGATAGGGAACACCTGATGACAAAACCTTATTTCAATTTAATTTGATTTACTATTGTTGCATGTCTGGAGATACAATGCAAAGTATTGATTTAGGTGCTGTTCCAGGCAAACATAGCTTACATAAGTACATATCACCATAATGCACTGGTGTGATGTCTCTGTGCTGCATGCAAAACAAAACCTTTCACTGTACCTTGGGACATGTGACAATAATAAATCAAATCAAATCAAATCAGGAATAACCGAACACAGTGTTATAGCTACAGAGGAGGTGCAGAGAAAGATCAACTTTAACATTTGAGAGGTCCTGTTCATCGGTCTGATAACAGCGGGGAAGAAGCTGTTCCTGAATCTGTCGGTACGTGTTTTCATAATTTTATGTTTTCTGCCGGATGGAAGAGGGTCTAACCGGGGTGGGAGGGGTTTTTGATGGATGTTTGCCAGCAGGAGGCAGCGGGAATTAATGGCAGAGTCAGTGGATGGGAGGCTTATGATGGACTGGGCTGTGTTCACATCTCTCTGTAGTTTCTTACAGTCCTGGGCAGAGCAGTTGCTGAACCAAGCTGTGATGCATCCGGACAGAGTGCTTTCTATGGTGCACTGATAAAAAGCAGTAAGTGCTGTTTGTGTTCCTGCTGAGGTATCTGTCAATTACACCCTGTTTCAATAACAAAGCGTTTAGAATAATTATTAACAACTTTACACATTCATTTCTGTCAAAGTCTGTTGACTTTAGAAATTAAACAGGGCTAGAGACAAATTCGCTGGAAAAATTAATCACGGAATTGTTTCAGCACAAAAGCAGACCAGGCACTTCATCATTGGGTGACACGGTGGCTCGGTGGTTAGTACACTCCCTCACAGCATCAGGGACCTGAGTTCAATTCCACCTGCTGGTGACTGTCTGTGTGGAGTTTGCACATTCTCCTAGTGCCTGTGTGAGCTTTGTAGAACAGTGCAGGCCCTTCAACCCTGGATACTGTGCCAACCTTTTGTCCTCGTCTAAGATCAGACTAACCTACGTTCCCTTCATTTTACTATCATCCACATGCCTATCCAAGAGTCACTTAAGTGTCCCTAATGTATCTGACTCTACTCCCACTGCTGGCAGTGCATTCCACACACCCACCACTCCGTGTGTAAAGAACCTACCTCTGACATCACCCCTAAACATTCCACCAATCACCTTAAATTTATGTCCCTTCATGATAGCCATTTCCACCCTGGGGAAAAGTCTCTAGCTATCCACTCTATCTATGCCTCTCATCATCTTGTCCACCTTCATCAAGTCACCTCTCATCCTTCGCTCCAATGAGAAAAGCCCTCGCTCCCTCAACCTTCCTTCATAAGACACACCCTCCAGTCCAGGCAGCATCCTGGTAAATCTCCTCTGCACTCTCTTTAAAGCTTCCACATTCTTCCCGTGATGAGGTGACCAGAACTGAACACAATATTCCAAGTGTGGTCTAACCAAGGCTCTATAGAGCTGCAGCATAACCTCGTGGCTCTTAAACTCAATCCCCTAGCTAATGAAAACCAACACATCTCCGGGTGCTCCAGTTTCCTCCCACAGCCCAAAGGTGTGCAGGTTAGGTGGATCAGCCATGGAAAATGCAGGGTTACAGAAATGGGGTTGGATGTTCTCCAGAGGGTTGGTTTGGACTTGATAGACTGAATAGTCTGCCCCAACACTGTAGGGATTTTAAGTCTGGGTCAGCCCTCCAAATGAACAATTCCTATAGCAGCAATCCTCCATCTTTACCCCGTAACTTCACACCCCTCTACCTTTCCAAGTAATAATCCAATTCCCTTTTGAATTCAACCATTCCACCCCCTACACTCTTAGGCAGAGCATTCCACATGCCACATGAGATGGTGTTTTTCTCTCAAACAAAGCAGTGACCATGTAGGAAATTAAACAACAGAGAAATAAGCCTGCGCGGCTAACTAAATTCTGCTTTCAGTTCTGGTCTCCCTGCTATAGGAAGGATGTTGTGACGCTTGAAAGGATTCAGAAAAGATTTACAAAGATGTTACCAGGGTAGGAGGGTTTGAGCTGGGGGGGGGGGGGGGGAAGAGACTGAATAGGTTGGGGCTGTTTTCCCTGGAGTGTCAGAGGCTGAGGGGCGACCTTATAGAAGTTTATAAAATCATGAGGGGCATGGATAGGGTAAATAGACAAAGTCTTTTCCCTGGGTTGGGGGAGTCCAGAACTAGAGGACATAGGTTTAGGGTGAGAGGGGAAGGATATAGAAGAGACCTAAAGGGCAACTTTTTCACACAGAGGGTGGTGTGTGTATGGAATGAGCTGCCAGAGGACGTGGTGGAGGCTGGTACAATGACAACATTTAAAAGGCATCTGGATGGGTATATGAATAGGAAGGGTTTGGAGGGATATGGGCCAAGTGCTGGCAAATGGAACTAAATTAATTCAGGGTATCTTGTTGGCATGGACAAGTTGAACTGAAGGGTCTGTTTCTGTGCTGTACATCTCTACGACTCTGCATTATTTTTGTTTCCCTCTGCAGCCAACTGCTTTAAACTTGTGGCTCTCTTGTCCTCCAAGCTTTCACAGCCTCTTTCTGGGGAAAGAAAGATCGTAACGATTGTTTCGTGCCTTTAATCTGATCCCGTGCGTGTGAACGCTCGAGGGAACTGCACTAACATCAGCACAGTGCAATGATGGGCCTGTGCTCCTGTTTAACTGAGATCCTTCATTCTGATTTGCCATAGGCGTGAACTGCGAGCGATTCTGACTGACAGTCACCTACTTAACTATCCAAGAGCATTGGACTGGAAATGCTAAATCTGTTCCCCTCTCCACAGATGCGGAGGTTTTCTGTGTGCTCAGTTTTGTGTTTTTAATCTGATTGACCAGTATAAGACACAGGAGCAGAGTTACCCACTTCAAGCCGGCTCCATTTGTTTCTGCCTGGTGTGTTTCTCAACCCCATTCTCCTGCCTTCTCCCTATACCTTTTGATCCCCTTACTCCTTGAGAACCTATCAATCTCCATCTTAGAGACGCTCAATGCCACCTTTTAAGATAGATATTCATGGGTGTGGGCATCATTGACATTTATTGCCCAGAAGGCAGTATAAGAGTCAACCCCATTGTTGTGGGTCTGGAGTCACATATAGGCCACACCAGGTTAGGATGGCAGTTCCCTTCCCTGAAGGACATCAGTGAACCAGATTGGCTTTTCCCCTCAACAACTGATTCATGACCATCATTAGACTCTTAACCCCAGATTTTTATTGAATTCAAACTGCACCATCTGCCATGAAATTCACCCCAGGAAATTAGGTGAGTTTCTAAATTAACAGCCCAGCGATAATACCACTAGACCATCACATCCCAGACGGTAGCAATGAGTTCCACAGACTAACCACCATCTGGCTGAGGATATTCCTCCTCATCTCATTTCAAACGTATCGTCCCTTCACCCTGGCTGCTGTATATATTGAATATTTGATGACCTTGGTCCAGGGTCCAATCATCCAATACACAATGGGTTAACCATTCCCTTTCCTAAGAACTTTCGGAGAGAAAGTGGGAAATTACAGGCTCCTGGGTGACTTAAAGAAAATATACAAGGCTTGAACATATTCCTTTTGTTTGCAGACAAAATCACAGAATAAGGATGTTGCTTAGGTTACAAACATACATTGACCAATAGACCTTCAGTATCTTTATGTGGTGCTGGAAAAGCACAGCAGGTCAGGCAGCATCCGAGGAGCAGGAGAGTTGACGCTTCGGGCATAAGGCCTTCATCCAGAAAGGTGTTTATGCCTGAAACATCGATTCTCCTGCTCCTTGGATGCTGCCTGACCGGCTGTGCGTTTCCAGCACCACACTCTCGACTCTGATCTCCAGCATCTGCAGACCTCACTTTCTTCAGTGTCTGCAACTGTATTGATTGGATTATCAATCAATAGATGTCAAATCTAACTTTTTAAAAATTTGCTCAAGGGCATCACTGGGTAGCCCAGGGAGCAGTTAAGAGTCAACCCATTGCTGTGGGTCTGGAGTCACATGTAGGCCAGACCAGGTAACGATGGCAGCTCCCTTCCCTGAAGGACCAGATGGGTCTTCCCAACAATGATCATCATTAGATTCTTAATTCCAGATTTTTATTGGATTCACATTCCACCATGGCAGGATTCAAGCCCAAGCCTCCAGGGCATTACCTGGAATCTCTAGAATAATAATCCAGCGACAATACCACGAGGCCATCACTCCCCGGGCCCTCTCATGAGTGTGAAAGAGCCGTGCTAGGACGTCGAAGGATTCTTAAATTCGTCGTCACTACACTGGCAAGGTGGCTCAGTGGTTAGCACTGCTGCCTCACAGCACCAGGGACCCGGGTTCAACTCCCACCTCAGGCGACTGTCTGTGTGGAGTTTGCACATTCTCTGTGTGGGTTTGCTCTGGTTTCCTCCCACAGTCCAAAGATGTGAAGGTGAGGTGAATTGGCCATGCTAAATTGCCCCATAGTTTTGGGTGCATCAGTCAGGGGTAAATGTAGGGGAATGGGTCAGGATGGATTGCTCTTTGGAGGGTCGGTGTGGACTTGTTGGGCCAAAGGGCTTGTTTCCACACTGGAGAGAATCTAATCTATAGCTATTGACACACTTGGGATTGTTCAACAAACCTCTCCAATCATAGACATGCATCTGACAACAGACATTTACTTTGGGTTTTTTTTAAGTGTGGGCTGCTGGATAACAGACTGTATTCTGCCTATTATGAATAATTGATGGAATTTTCTGTTTGTTTCAATCAGCTGATTGACATATGTATCTGGCATCGTATTGAAACCCACACATTCCACAGCTCAGTTGTGTGATAATCAATAGAGTTATAGACACTACAGGAATCAAGGGATAATGACTTAAGGCAAGAAAGGAAGAGATAAAATAGAGTAACCTAACCTCATTGAAAAGTGAAGGAGACGCAAGGGATCTTACTGTCCACTCTTGCTTCTATTTCTTCTATAGAGTCATACAGCATCGAAACAGACCCTTCGGTTCAACCAGTCTGTGCCGACCATAATCCCAAATTAAACTAGGCCCACCTGTCGTCACCTTAGCTAATCAACCAGCACACCCCTGAACCAGTCCAGAATTAGTCTTAGAGTCATAGATTCACTGAGATGTACAGCACAGAAACAGACTCTTCAGTCCAACCTGTCCATGCTGACCAGCTATCCCAACCCAATCTACTCCCACCTGCCAGCACCCGGCCCATGTCCCTCCAAACCCTTCCTATTTATTTACCCATCTCGATGCCTTTTAAATGTTGTAATTGTACCAGCCTCCACCAATTCCTCTGGTAGCTCATTCCATACACACACCACCCTCTGAGTGAAAACGTTGCCCCTTAGGTCTCTTTTACATCTTTCCCCTCTCACCATAAACCTCTGCCCTCCAGTTCTGGACTCCTCCACCCCAGGGAAAAGACTTTGTCTATTTATCCTACCCGTGCCCCTCCTGATTTTGGTGAAACCACACTTGGAACCCTGTGCGCCATTTTGGACTCCATGATTAAGGTAGGTTACACACGCACTGGAGTCTCTTCATTTGATTGGCCCTTGGGATGAGAAATTTGTCCTATCATGAGCTGATGACAAGTTGAGCCGATGCTCTCTGGAGGTCAGAAGGAGGAGAGGCAACTCATTGGAAAAATATAAGATTGTGAAAACGTTTGACAGGATGAACACTGACAGACTGTTACTGAAATAACGCCGGTACCTTGTCCCCCTTTATTTACACGTGGAAAGTCTCTGACACTGACCCAGCTCCCTCAGAGCCAGCTCTCAGAGTGATCAGAACCTCCTGACACTCCTGTCAGCCAGGGCACCCAGATTGGACCAGGTTAACAGCTCCAGTTAGAGAGCTCATAATCCATGAGGTCCACCTGACGGACTTCGTTACAGTCACTACAGGCTGGGGAATCAAGCACAGGGGGCATTGTCTCAGGATAAAGGGGCTGACCTTTCAGGACTGAGTTGAGGAAAAATTTCAGAGGATGGACAATCTTTGGAAATCTCTGCCCCAGAGGATTGTGGGAGTTCCATTATTGAATATATTTAGGGGCGGACAGGCCTTTGAGTCTTTTGGGGAGCTTTTAAAATTTACTCATGGGATATCTCTGGCAAGGTCAGCATTCATTGCCCCTTCCTAACTGACCACAGTTAAGAGTCAACCCCATTGCTCGTAGGCCAGACCAGGTAAGGATGGCAGTTTCCTTCCCAAAAGGATATTAATAAACCAAGGGATATGGGAGTGAGCCAACAGTGAATCATACAGTCATACAGAGGTACAGCATCCTTCAGTCCAACTCATCCATGCCGACCAGTTATCCCAAATTAATCTAACCCCATTTGCCAGCATTTGGTCCATATCCCTCTAAACCACAGGTGAGGAACCTTTTCATGTTGGAAAGCTGCATTATGTTAGTTGTAATCTAATAAGGCCGCATCCAAGAAACTTCAATTATATATTCTTCAAAATTCACATTATTTTGTAAAAATCGAACTACTATGTACCAACTAACTAAAAAAAAATTAAAAATATGTTAATTCTAAACTTAACTCTCTCGTATTTTAAATACATTCATTTTAAGATTAAAATAAAAATAATAAAGGACGATAAAAAACATATTAATAAAAAATAAAAGATTTGTTCTGCAAAATTTGGATTCATTCAAAAGGCCACACACAATGGCCTAGAGGGCCGCAGGTTCCCCACCCCTGCCCTAAACCTTTCCTCTTCACATACCCAACCGGGTGCCTTTTAAATGTTGTAATTATACCAGCCTCCACTACTTCCTCTCGCAGTTCATTCCATACATGCACCATCCTCTATGTGAAAAAGTTGCCCCTTGGTTCCCTTTTAAACCTTTCCCCTCTCACCCTAAACCAATGTCCTCTAGCTTTGGACTCCCTACCCTGGGGAGAAAAATCATGGCTATTCACCCTATTGACGCCCCTCATGATTTTATAAACCTCTATAAGGTCACCCCACAGCCTCTGACACTCCAGGGAAAACAGCCCCAGCCTGTTCAGCCTCTCCCTGTAGCTCAAACCCTCCAACCCTGGCAACATCCTTGTAAATCTTTTCTGAACCCTTTCGCGATTCACAACATTCATCCCATAACAGGGAGACCAGAATTGAACGTAGTATTCCAAAAGTGGCTTAACCAATGTCCTGTAGACCCACATGACCTCCCAACACCTACACTCATTGCTCTGACCAATAAAAGAAAGCATACCAAACGCCGTCTTCACTATCCTATCTACCTGTAACTCTACTTTCAAGGAGCTATGAACCTGCACTCCAAGGTGTCTTTGTTCAGCAACACTCCCCAGGACCTTACCATTAAGTGTGCAAGTCCTGCCCTGATTTGCTTTCCCAAAATGCAGCACCTCGCATTTATCTAAAATGAACTGCATCTGCCACTCCTCAGCCCATTCGCCCATCTGATCAAGGTCCCATTGTACTCAGAGGTGACCTTCCTCGCTGTACACTACACCTCCAATTTTGGTGTCATCCGCACAGTTACTGACTATACCTCCTATGTTCAAATCTTTTATACAAATGACAAAGTATAGTGGACCCAGCACCGATCCTGTGGCACATCGCTGGTCACAGTGTGGCTGGGATTGTGGCGGGGGCGGGAGTGGGCGGGGGGGTGGGCTAAGATGAGCTGTAAGTGTATTGAATGGCAGACCAAGCTCAAAGGACTGCTTCTGCTCCTGTTGGTCATTGTCCTCATCAAGTCATAAACAAAAGTCATCTTTTACATAATTCCACTTGTGCACATAACTCCAACACAACCCATTTAAGAGCAGTCTCGGAGACAGTATCAATTCCTGGGGTCCAGGTCACCTTGAGGAGGCCTGACTGTAGTCTCCCTTCAGCCCGTGGTGGCTGACCATAGTGTTTGGGTCACTCAGTGTCCGGTAAGTACAGAGAGATTTGTGATCCTCACGTGGCTAGAGAAACAAGCACTCGTTTCCCACCCCCCCCCCCCCACCTCACTGATAAAGGCCGACCCCCTCCCTTCCACCATGACTTGAGAAATCAGGGAACGGGACAGTGAAAGCACGGATCAGATTTCAATTAAGTATCAGAATGCAACGAAGGAGAATAAAATCAAGTGAATGCTCACACAAATGCCGTCTGGGTCCTAGATGCTGCTGCGTCTACAGGAAGGCAATACAGTCGCATAGTCCATGACCACACGTGGTCTACTGCGCTGCAATCCTTTATTTCTCTATGGCTGATCCGGACTGATACAAATTGTGATGCTCCAGACGTTTCACAGTGAACAGTCTCATTGGTTTATCTGGGGCTGCCTTGTCGCATTCCACCTCTCCTGTCTGGCCCAGGTGCCTGGTTATTAATGCTTCAGATTAACAGCTTGGTCTTGCCTCGCTTCACTAGTTACCAGAATGGAGACAGCCTTAAAGGGGCTTCATCGCTGTGCAAATTAAACGAGGGAAAGAGAGAGAGAGAGAGAGAGAAGGGGACCCAAGGCGACACTCTGTGTGAACCCACAGAGTCAGGAATAACACCAGGCCATTTGGCCCTTCATGATACTCCACCATCAAGGCTGCACTCATTTTACCCACCACCCTCAGCTCTACCTTCCTGTGTATCCCCGGTAACCTCACCATCCCGAGATTCTGGCAAAGGGACTTGAATCGTTACCTCAGTTTTTCTCTCCATAAATGCTACTAAGTTTCTCCAGAGATTCCCTCCCTCAGGGCATTGTGGGTCAACCCACAGCAAGTGGACTGCAGCGGTTCAAGAAGGCAGCTCACCCCCACCTTCTTAAGGGGGCAGTTAGGGACGGGCTTTCAATGTTGGCCCAGCCAGCGATGCCCAAGCCCCTGAATAGCTCAGTTGGTTACCGCTGCTGCCTCATAGCCCCATGAACCCGGGTTCAATTCCAGAGAGACTGTGTGTGTGTGTGTGTGTGTGTGTGTGTGTGTATATAGTTTGCATGTTCTCCCCATGTCTGTGTGAGTTTCCTCCCAAAAATGGATACATGAATAGGACTGGTTTAGGAGGATATGGGACTAGGTCAGATTGGGATGGCTAGTTGAAGTGAATGATTTGTTCTGAAGAGTCTGCTTCTGTGCTGTAAGTGTAGGTTAGGTGGATTTCCCATGCTAAATTGCCCCAAAGTTTTAAAAGATATTCATTCACTAGCTAGGCCAGATGTATTGTCCATCCCTAAAAACCCAGAGGAGAGTTAAGAGTCAACCACATCGTCTAAGTCCGGGGAGGTACAGGTTAGATGGATTAGCCAGGCAAATGCAGAATTATAGGTATAGAGTAGGGTTTGTATCTGGATGGGATGATTTTCAGAGGGTTGGAGCAGACTAGTTGGGCAAAGTGGCCTCTTTCTGCTCAGGGAATTTGATACTCAAGGGTCAAAAGACCGACTCTGAGGGTACATTTTGAAAGCCACCTCCCCCTTCTCTCAAATCCTGCTGGGTCTATACTCTTCTTATCTTGTACCTGACCTTTAGATTTTTATAAAAGATATTCATTCACTGGCCAGCCCCACATTTATTACCCATCTCTAATTGCCCCAGTTAAGAGTCAACTCCATTGCTGTGGGCCTGGAGTCACATATAGACCAGGTAAGGATGGAAATTTCCTTCCCTAAAAGACACGAGAGAATGAGATGAGTTTTCAGAATAGTGGTTCCATTAGCCTCTACATTTCAGGTGGTTTTCTTTTAATTGAATTCAAATTCCAACACGTGCCACATTGGGATCTGAACCCATGTCTCCAGGACATCCCCTGGTTCCCTACATTCACAGTCGAGCAATAAAACCACTAGACCATTGGCTTCCCAATCACAGCAGGCCTGCAGCTTACAGGAATATTCCTGTTTGTTCTTCCTTCCACTACCAGCAGAAATATCTCTCCCATCCTCAATTCTCCTGAGAGTCATAAAGCTGTACAGCACAGAAACAGGCCCTTCCGTCCAACTTGTCCAAGCTGACCAGATATCCCAAACCAATTTAGTCCGATTTGCCAGCATTTGCCCCTAACCCTTCCTATTCATATACCCATCCAGATGCCTTTTAAATATACCAACCTCCACCACTTCCTCTGGCAGCTTATTCCATACACGCACCATCCTCAGGACAGTAGGATGGACAGTGAGAGCCTTTTTCCTTAAATGGTCATGGCGAGCACAAGGGGACATAGCTTTAAACTGAGGGGTGATAGATATAGGACAGATGTCAGAGGTAGATTCTTTACTCAGAGAGTAGTAGGGGCTGTGGAACACCCTGCCTGCAACAGTTGTAGACTCGCCAACTTTAATGGCATTTAAATGGTCATTGGATAGGCATATGGATGAGAATGGAATAATGTAGGTTAGATGGGCTTCAGATTGGTTCCACAGGTCAGCGCAACATCGAGGGCCGAAGGGCCTGTACTGCACTGTAATGTTCTATGTTCTGTGTGAAAAGGTTTCCCTTTAGGTCGCTTTTAAAACTTCCCCCTCTCACCCTAAACCTATGCCCTCTAGTTTGGACTCCCCCACCTCAGGGAAAAGACCTCATCTATTTACCATATCCAAGCCCCTCATGTTTTTATAAGCTCACCCCTCAGTCTCCGACGCTCCAAGGAAAACAGCCCCAGCCTATTCAGCATTTCCCTTTTGCTCAAAACCCTCCAACTCTGGCAATATCCTTGTAAATGTTTTCTGAACCCTTTCAAGTTCCACAACAGCTTTCCTATAGCCGAGAGACCAGAACTGTACACAATATTCCAAAAGTGGCCTAACCAATGTCCTGTACAGCCGCAACATGACCTCCCAATTCCAGTACTCAATACACTGACCAATAAAGGAAAGCATACCAAATGCCTTCTTCACTATCCTGCCTACCTGCGACTCCACTTTCAAGGAGCTATGAACCTGCACTCCACGGTCTCCATATTAGATTACTTACAGTGTGGAAACAGGCCCTTCAGCCCAACAAGTCCACACCGACCCACCGAAGCACAACCCACCCATACCCCTACATGTGCCCCTTTTTACCTAACACTACAGGCAATTTAGCATGGCCAATTCACCTGACCTGCACATCTTTGTGACTGTGGGAGGAAACCGGAGCACCCGGAGGAAACCCACGCAGACACGGGGAGAGTGTGTAAACTCCACACAGTCAGTCGCCCGAGTCAGGAATTGAACCCGGGTCTCTGGCGCTGTGAGGCAGCAGTACTAACCACTGTGCCACCGTGCCGCCCACATATTCAGCAACACTCCCCAGGACCTTACCGTTAAGTCCTGCCCTGGTTTGCCTTTCCAAATTGCAGCACCTCACGTTTATCTAAATCAAACTCCACTTGCTCCAAACATCTTTCCTCAGTGTCGGTGGCAGATCATGGACTGGAAGCATTAGCCCCGTTTTTCCCTCTGTAGAGTGTGGGGCTGGAAAGGCACACCAGGTCAGGCAGCATCCGAGGCGCAGGAGAGTCAACGTTTGGAGCGTAAGCTCTTCATCAGGAATGAGGGGCAATGAAGAGCGGATGCTCGGAATGTCAACTCTCCTGCTCTTTAGATACTGCCTGACCTGCTGTGCTTTTCCAGCCTCACACTCTTAGATTCGGATCACCAGACCTCACTTTCTCCTGCCCTTTAGATACTGCCTGACCTGTTGAGAGATTCCAACAATCTCTCCCTTCTTATTTCAGACTCCCAGCATCCGCAGTATTTTGCTTTTTCTTTTTGCCTTTGTAACACCAAATTAGTTCATTCTCGCCTTAGACGCTCGAGAGGAGATTGGAAGGAGCAGATCCTGTCACCAGAGGGGGTATGCCTGAAACAGTGGTGAAAGTACATCTAATCGAGAATTGGATTAGTAAGTGGAGAGAAAATCATTTTGCAGTGCTCTGGGGAAAAGGCAGGAGAGTGTGGGAAGACATGATGGACTCTGCCTGTGCATCTACAGTTCCACCATCCAATTCTGCGATATGCGTCCCACCAGAAGTGATATTATTATGTTTAATGCTGGTTGCAAACACTAAATGAGGTATCACAAGTGCTCTGTAGCAGATTGTTCCCGCAGTGTGAACTTCCTTGCACCACAACAGATTACAGATCTGATAACCAAATAGGATCGCATTACTGACTTGGCAAAGGAACAGCAAACAAATTGAAAGTGCAGTGTGTGCGTAAGACAGCTTCAGCTGAAGAGTTAGCAGGGAGACAGGCGAAACAGCCTCTCGTCTGACACTCTTGAGACCAATGACAAGGAGGGATGTGCAAATCATACACTTCAGAACAAAACTCAGAGCATCAAAGCTTTCTTATTTATTCCCGATTCACAGAATTTAAACAAATGAAACCTTTCCTCGTTCATTCCCAATGTACTCGTATCTTTCTTTTCTTCCCTTAAACTTTAGAAAAGATTTACAAGGCTGTTGCCGGGTTTAAGCTACAGGGAGAGGCTGAACAGGCTGAGGCTGTTTTCCCTGGAGCGTCGGAGGCTGAGGGGCGACCTTATAGAGGTTTGCCAAATCTCGAGGGGCATGGGTAGGGTGAACAGACAAGATTTTTTTCCCTGGGGTGGGGGAATCCAGAACTAGAGGGCATAGGTTTAGGGTGAGGGTGTAAGATATAAAAGGGACCTAAGGGGCAACTTTTTCACACAGAGGGTGGTGCGTGTGTGGAACGAGCTGCCAGAGGAAGTGGTGGAGGCTGATACAATGACAACATTTAAAAGGCATCTGGATGGGTATATGAATAGCAAGGGTTTAGGGCCAAGTACTGGCAAAGGAGACGAGATTAATTTTGGATTTCTGGTCGGCATGGACGAGTTGGATCGAAGGGTCTGTTTCCACACTGTACATCTCCATGACTCTATTCGAAATAGCAGTGTTTCGTGGACATTTCACTGTATTTTTACTGGAAAATACACGTGACAATAAAATCAAAATCGAATCAAACCCATTCCCATTTATCCTGGATGGTGTCGAGCTTCTTGAGTGTTGTTGGAGCTGTCCCCATCCAGGGGCAAGTGGGGAGTATTCCATCACCCTCCTGACTTGTATCTTGTAGATGGTGGGGTAGGGAGTCAGGAGGTGAGTTACTCACTGCAGGATTCCCAGCCTCTGCCCTGCTCCAGCACCCACAATATTGTTTTGGCTGGTCCACTTCAGTTTCTGGTCAATGGTGAGCCCCAGGATTGTTGGTAGTGAGGGGCTCAGCAAAGATATTGTTACTTTACATCAAGGGGGTGTTGGTTATGTTCTCTCTTGTTGGAGATGGTCATTGCCTGGCACTTGCGTAGCAGACAAATATTGCAAGAGCTCATGCACTTACACACACCCTTCGGTGAGGGTGACATGCCTCTGGCTGCTCCTTGTATGTGTATTTTAGGAAAGATCAATGCTCAGCCATAGGAGATGTCAGCTGATTGGTCCGCTGTTGCTAGCTTTAAGGAATTTTGTAGAATAAAGCGACAGAGAGAAGTTTGGAATCACAGATCCCCTAAAGTGTGGAAACAGGCCCATCAAGTCCACAACAATCCTCCAAAGAGCAGCCCACCCAAACCCACCCTATCCCTGCGTTTCCCATGGTGAACCAGTCTAGCCTCGGAGACTATGGGGCACTTTAGCATGGCCAATCCACCCTAAGCTGCACATCTTTGGACTGTGGTAGTGAAATAACTCCAGAGAGGCCAGGATTGCATGACCAAGTCACCCCTTATTTACTTGCTTGCACGGTACACTGGCTGTGGCTAGCCAGCTCAGAGTCAGTTCCCAGGACTCAGGAGATTCTAAATCCCTTGTTGATGTGTGTTTTGGAAAGGCCTGGAGGGATATGGGCCAAACACAGACAAACAGGACTAGCTCAGTTTGGGACAGCTGGTTGGCATGGACAAGTTGAGCCGAAGGATCTGTTTCCATGCTGTACGACTCTAGGCGAGACTTCTGCAAAGAACCTGCAGCCTATATTAACAGTATTTGTAGCTCCAGGCTACAACCGGCAGGGTTAAGGTCTGCATTACCATAGCAACTGGGTCTCCCTGAGAGAATCGATCCCCAGTTTATAATGTTTTCTTGGCCAGCCAGCTTAGAGTCAGTCCTCAACAGAGGAGATTCTGATCTCCTGGTTATATATAATTGTTTTAAAAATTAATCGTCCACACTATTGCCAAACAACAGCATATGTCTCCCCAGCACCCATGTCGTGTGCATGTAGGTGTAGTGATTCCCTGTTTATGTTGGTCAGGCATGGCTCTCTGATTGTGAGATCCTTGATTGGGCCCAGTCAATGGAATCCACTTGGTTCCAATCACAACAGGGAGGAAACCCACACACATACATGGGGAGAATGTGCAAACTCCACGAGGGTGCAATCGAACCAGGGTCCCTGGCGCTGTGAGGCAGCAGCACTAACCACTGAGTAACCATGCAGGAGAACAGTCAGAGGGCTTGGATGACTGAAGGGGCAGCCATCGGTGAAAGTATTTGGAGAGGGGTGGCACGGTGGCTCAATGGTTAGCACTGCTGCCTCACAACGCCAAGGACCCAGGTTCGATTCCAGCCTCCAGCAATTGTCAGTGTGGAGTTTGCACATTCTCCCCGTGTCTGCGTGGGTTTCCTCCCCCAGCCCAAAGATGGGTGGGATTAGTAATGGGAAATTGTCTCATAATGTTCAGGGATGTGGAGGTTGGGTGCATTAGTCAGGGGAAGTGTACAGTAATAGGTTAGGGGAATGGGTGTGGGCGGGATATTCTTCGGAGGGCCAGTGTGGACTTGTTGGGCCGAAGGGCCTGTTTCCCCACTGTAGGGATTTTATTCTATGAATTATAGAAGCAGTTGAACAGGTGAAGTGCATCAGAGGTAAGGAAAGTTTGCAAAGTCATGATTTGGAGATGCTGGTGTTGGACTGAGCTGTACAAAATTAAAAATCACACAACAGGTTATAGTCCAACAGGTTTATTTGGAAGCACTAGCTTTCGGAGTGCTGCTCCTTCATCAGGTGGTGCCACAACTATCTGGTGAAGGAGCAGCGCTCTGAAACTAGTGCTTCCAATTAAACCTGTCGGAGTATAACCTGGTGTTGTGTGATTTTTAACATGGAGAGGGAGAATTGCATGCTTTGGAATTCTAATGGAGCTGCAACACAGAGTCAACTGAATCACTACTGCTTGGGCTCGTGCGGCTTTCAACCGACTATTCCAATCCGCACCCCCCCCCCCCCTCTCCGGTTGACCCACCTCTCACCAACACTGCCTCCTTCCAACCTTGCGATTTCCCATGGCTCTGACTCAGCAATGGTGCTGCTCTCACCCCCATCCCTCCCGCTGTCAGCGTCAGACTCTCCCAAGTACACTGCTGGCTGATCTCCAGCTCTCGACTTCCCGTTCAAACTTGAACCACTTATCCAAAACTCCACAACCCGCATCCCAACCCACACCCATATACCCCCCACCCCCACCCGGTTCACTGCACAGCAAGTTCGGAAATTCTCAGCCTGGCATCAACGCGACCTCCTGACCTCACCGCGGCCACAAAACGAATGGGGAACCTTTACGAAAAGCAAAAATGGACCCCCCCCCCACCCCACCACCTCCGCTCCCCCTGCACGCCTCACATGGAGCTTGAGAAAGGTGCAGAGGAAGTGGTCAAGGACCACATCGGATGCACGGGGTTCTAGCGATGAGGTTTCTGTGCCTGGATCAGCTAAGGGGGATCCCATTTCTTTCAGAGCGTGCGGAGACCACAGCCGATCGATTGTGAGGGGCCCAGAATGAGGTGATTGGGGCAATGAGAGAGGGCAGGTGATAGCCTAGTAGATTAATCTCACTGTAGCATTAATCCAGAGACCCGGGTAACATTCCCAGGACCTGGGTTCAAATCCCGCCAGGGCAGATAGTGGAATTGAATTCAATACAAATCTGGAATTAAGAATCTAATGATGACCATGAATCCATTGTCAGGGGAAAAACCCATCTGGTTCACTAATGTCCTTAAGGAAATAGAAGTCTACAGCATGAAAACAGACCGTTCGGCCCAACTTGCCAATGCCAGCCAATGTTCACAATTTAAATTGGTCCCATGTACCTCTATTTGGTCCCTCTCTCTCCATACCTATCCCATCCATGTACCGGTCTAGATGCTTCTTAAATTATGAAACTGTACTCACTTCCACCTCTATCTCTGGCAGACCATTCCAGAAAGTCTGCAAAAATTGTCCCTCTGGAACACTTTGGTCTCTCTCCCATTTAATCAATGCCCTCTAGTTCCAAGACTCCCTTATCCTGGGGAAAAGCTGTTGGCTACCTACCTTACCTATGCCCCTCATGATTTTATAGACCTCCACAAGGTCACCCCTCAGTCTTCTGCCCTCCAGACCCACAGCAATATGGCAGACTCCTAATTGCCCTCATAGGCAATGAATACTGGCCCAGCCAGACACAACCACATCCCTGAGTGTGAACAGAATAAAACAGGCCACAAGGGGAGAAATCTTTTAACGCAGCAAGTGGTTGAAGGTCTGGAAGGTGCTGCATTAAGAGGAAGTTTGGATGGAGCTTTCAAAAGTGGGTTGGATCATCGGGAAACTGCAGGAACCGAGAGATAGAGGCAGGATAGCGCAATCTCTCACAGAGACCAAACGGGCCCTCCTCCTGCTTTGTGATCACTCTCCGATTTATCCAGGCAGCTGAGCTGAGACATCGTGAGACTTTAGGGAGCCGATGGGAGCCACCTTCATCATCATTAGGGGTCCCTCGCAGTCAAGAACGACTCGCTCCCACTCTCAGGGTGAGTCTGCAGGTGGCTGTACAGACCGATGGGTCAACCGCAGGCTCTGTTACACTGGGGGCAGGAGGTGGTCATGGGAAGGGGGTGGGCGGGGCGTTGGTGAGGCAGCATGCTCCTTTCGCCCGGCTTCCGCTTCTTCCCGACGGCGAGTCTCCAGGTGCTCCACGCCTTCCCGGATGCCCCTCCTCCACTGTGGACGGTCTCGGCCCAGTGATTCCCAGGTGTCTGTGGGAAGGCCGCACTCGGCCCAGTGAGGCCTTGAGGGTATCCCTGAGGCGCTCCCTCTGTCCCAGCTGGGGCTGGCCTGCCGTTTGGGAGCTGGGAGTAGAGCACCCGCTGGGGGAGTCTCGTGTTGGTCATGGGGACGGCGTGCCCAGCCCTTCGCGGCCGATCGAGGTGGGGGGAGGGAGGTCAGTGCCTCGATGCTGGGGATGTTGGCCTGGTCGTGGAGGCTGGTGTTGGTTTGTCTATCTTCCTAGAGTAGTGACTGTGAGAATATTGTGAGACCATCTCGGGGTGTGGGTGTGGGAGGGAACTCCTCAATGAAAGCATTTACAAGTTCATCTGTCCCGCATTTTGCCCGCACAGGATCCGCTGCCTTCCAGCACATGAGATCAAGGCCTCTGATAATGTTGGTCAGATCAGCTCATTGTTTTGGAACACTTTGGCAAAAGATAAAGACAGATGGGGGAAGGAACCCTGTCTTCTCAAAACTAAAATACGGGCACATTCTGCTGAGAACAGTCCCATTGTCGGATGTTCCTGCTGTGGGATTGGTGCCGGATTTAAGACAGAGTCTCACTATTTTAATCTCTTTACAAATGTTTCCACTGTGTACTAGTTGCAGCTCAGATTCTCCTCAGAATCACACAATTCCAGGTTCGAGACCCCCTCCGAGGTTAGAGAATAGGTGGCACTCCAACACAGTGCTGAGTTGTTGGGAGTGCTTGCCTTTCATAGGATCCCTGCAGTGTGGAAACAGGCCATTCAGCCCATACCAACCCTCCAGACAGCATCCCATCCAGACCTACACTGTCCCTGTAACTCTGCATTTCCCATGGCTAACCCACACATCTTTGTGACTGTGGGAGGAAACCCAGGCAGACATGGGGAGAATGTGCAAACTCTACACAGACAGCCGCCCGAGGGTGGGATCGAACCCGGGTCCCTGGCGCTGTGAGGCAGCAGGGCTAACCACTGAGCCACCGTGCTTCCCTCAAGTGAATGGGACAGACCTATGGCTGTCAAAGGACAGCTCCTCTTAATATCCTAGCTAATATTTATCTGTCAACATCAGAAGGAAAACAGACCACAAGACATAGGAGCCTTTTGGCCCATTGAGTCCATTCTTCCGTACAATAAGATCATGGTTAGAGACAAAAAGACTGCAGATGCTAGACTCCAAAGGAGACAAGCAGGAGTCTGGAAGAACGCAGCAAGCCAGGCAGGTGGAGAAGTCAACATTTCGGGTGTGTAACCCTTCCTCAGGCCCTGACGCCGCCTGGTTTGTTGTGATCTTCCATCCTCATGCATTAAGATCACGATGATCTCCAGCCCCACTTTTCTCTGTAACTCTTGATTCCTTTACAGATTAAAAATCTCTTGATCTCAGCCTTGAATTTACATAATGACCCAGTCTCTGTGGCCGTAAAGAAATGCACAGATCCTTTATCCTCCTGATGTCCCAGTTATATTTTTGACTCCTTACCCTGAGATGATGCCCCTCAGGTCCCTGACTCTCCCACACGGGGGAACACCCTCTCCGCGTCTCCCCCTGTCAAGTCTCCTCAGAATCCTGCATGTTTCAATAAGGTCGCCCCACATTCTTCCAGACTCCAATGAGGACGGGCCCAGCCCACTCCGATAAATAATCGATGGCCATTTCAAGAGCATTTTCATGGCAATGAAGTGTCCAAATAGAAGCATGGAGGGATGGAGCTCTTAGGAAAAGGTGATGATAACTTAGTTGAAGTGCTGAGTATCAAAGGGATTCTTGTGGGTGCAGAGGGGAACGGAGAGGTGAAAGGTTTGGGGAAGAGATGTACAGCACGGAAACAGACCCTTCGGTCCAACTCGTCCATGCCAACCAGATATCCTAAATTAAACTAATCCCATTTGCCAGCACTTGGCTCATTTCCCTCTAAACCCTTCCGATTCATATACTCATCCAGATGCCTTTTAAATATTTTAGCTGTACCAGCCTCCACCACTTCCTCTGGCAGCTCATTCCACACACACACCACCCTCTGTGTGAAATAGTTATCCCTTAGGTCTCTTTTATACCTTTCCCCTCTCACCTTAAACCTATGCCCTCTAGTTTTGGACTCCCCCCACCCCGAGCCAAAGGCCTTGTCTATTTATCCTATCCATGCTCCTCATGATTTTATAAACCTCTATAAGGTCAGCCCTCAGCCTCCAATGCTCCAGGGAAAACAGCCCCAGCCTGTTCAGCCTCTCCCTGTAGCTCAAACCCTCCAACCCTGGCAACATCCTTATAAATCTTTTCTGAACCCTTTCAAGTTTCACAACATCCTTCCTATAGGAGGGAGACCAGAATTGCACGCAATATTCCAAAAGTGGTCTAACCAACGTCCTGTACAACCGACACATGACCTCCCAACTCCTGTACTCAAAACACTGACTGATAAGTGCCATGGTGTGGAGGTGCTGGTGTTGGACTGGAGTGGACAAAGTCAGACATTGCACGACACCAGGTTATAGTCTGACAGGTTTATTTGAAATCACAAGCTTTCGGAGCGCTGCCTCTTCGTCAGGTGAAGGAATACCTCACCCTCCAAAGGGGCAGCGCTCCGAAAGCTTGTGATTTCAAATAAACCTGTCGGACTATAAGCTGTTAGGTGACTTCTGACTCCAACCAATGAAGGGAAGTGTACCAAACATTTTTATATTCATGCAGGAGATATGAGCATCGCTGGCTGTAAGGCCCATTCCCAACTGTTAAGAATCAACCCCATTGATGTGCGACAGGAATCACATGTAGGCCAGACCAGGTAAGGATGGCAGATTGCCCCCCCCCCTCCCCTTGCTAATGCCTCTGTGGCACTTTCACACCTGCCCACCTCTGTTCCTAAACTCTAAAAATCAAACAGCAGAATACAACGAAGACCCTAGTTGCAACTCTTGACAGTCCTGACTGACGGTTCGGAGGTCTGGCAATGCTGCACAGCGTCCTGAGAAGTCAGGGCTAAGTAAACACAGAGTGATAAATGGAAGTTCGAGCAGATAAGCAAACTCCACCTTGTACACAACAGATAATTTGTCGTACATTTTACGCATTTTGATTGAGCAACCACACGAAAACTTTCCATGGAAGGAAAGCTTTGTGAAATTTTCCTTTAGCAACAGAAGCTAATTAGGCGGAAACTTTCCCCGCATCAGCCCTGCCTTACTGGTCTAACTGTGTCCTACCTACAACCTCTTGGTTCATCATAGGAAGAAAGGCACCCATGCATTGTGAGGTTTGACCTTGCCATTTGGACCCCAGTCCTGTTGAGATATAGACCAAAACAGAAAGCTACCTGCATTCATATAGTGACTTTTATTCTGCTGCCTCGCCGGTTTGCCGAGCAGCGTGATGCCAACAGCGTGGGTTCAATTCCCATCACCAGTTTGAGGTTACCATGAAGGACTGTCCTTCTCAACCCTGAGCTCTGGTGACCCTCAGGTTAAATCACCAGTCGCTTCTCTCTCTAATGGGAGAGAGGCCCCAATGGGCTGGTAAGACTATGACAACAAAATACATCCAATTTACTCTGCTACCAGTGAAGTACATTTCTTGAGAGTGTTGTGAAACTTGAAAGGGTTCAGAAAAGATTTACAAGGATGTTGCTAGGGTTGGAGGATTTGAGCTACAGGGAGAGGCTGAACAGGCTGGGGCTGTTATCCCTGGAACGTCAGAGGCTGTGGGGTGATCTTATAGAGGTTTATAAAATTATGAGGGGCATGGATAGGATAAATAGGCATAAATCCTTTCCCTGGGGTCAGGGAGTCCAGAACTAGAAAGCATAGGTTTCTAGGAGGGGATGGATATAAAAGAGACCTAAGGGGCAACCTTTTCACGCAGAGAGTGGTACGTGTATGGAATGAGCTGCCAGGGGAAGTGGTGGAGGCTGGTACAATGGCAACATTTAAAAGGCATCTGGATGGGCATGTGAATAGGAAGGGTTGGGAGGGATATGGGCCGAGTGCTGGCAGGTGGGTCTAGATTGGGTTGGGATATCTAGTCAGCATGGATAGATTGGACCAAAGGGTCTGTTTCCGGGCTGTACATCTTTATGACTCTATGAGTGCTGTGGGGAAGCTGAGTGCCATCCATGCTAAAGCTGCCCATTGGGCATCATAACCATCACCTTCAAATGTTCCCTCCTTCCACCAACAATTGATCAATTTGATTTACTGTCACATGTGCCTAAGTACAGCGAAAGTAGACAGGCAGGATGCCGGAAGATCACAGCAAGCCAGGCAGCAGGAGGGACAGGCAGGAGGCTGGGAGAACACAGCAAAGCAGGCAGCATCAGGAGGTGCAGAAGTCAACATTTTGGATGTGACCCTTCTTCAGGACTGGGGGTGGGTGTTGGGGGAGCTGCAGATGAAGGAAGTGGCAGGGGCAGGGTGGTGAAGTGGGGTTGGTGAAGACAGGTAGAGGGTATGACCTGGTTGGTGGATGGGAGGGACGAATCTGGTTGGTGGCAGGGAGCAGTGGAAGGGAGAGACTGGGGAGGGAGGTTATTTGAAATTGGAGAGTTCAACGTTGAGTTCTCCGGGCTGTAGGCTGGAAGATGAAGTGTTTTTTTTTAGATTACTTTACAGTGTGGAAACAGGCCCAACAAGTCCACACCGACCCGTCGAAGCACAAACCACCCATACCCCTACATTTACCCCTTACCTAACATGACGGACAATTTAACATGGCCAATTCACCTGACCTGCACATCTTTGTGACTGTGGGAGGAAACCGGAGCACCCGGAGGAAACCCACGCAGACACAGGGAGAATGTGCAAACTCCACACAGTCAGTCGCCTGAGGCGGGAATTGAACCCAGGTCTCCGGCGCTGTGAGGTAGCAGTGCTAGCCACCGTGCCGCCCATGTTGCTCCTCCAATTTGCGGTGTGATTCATTGTGGCAATGGAGGAGGCCGAGGATGGTCATGTCAGAAAGGGAGTGGAAAGGAGATTTGAAACGGGGGGTGACTGGAGGTCCTGTCGGCCCCTGCAGGTCTAGCTCAGATACTCATCAAACCGTTCCCTAAGTTTGCGTTGAATCTCCCCGATGTAGAGAAGACCCATTTTGACTCTAAGTACAGTGAAAAGCTTTGTTTGCGAGCAGTGCAAGTAAGGACACAGATCATATAGAGTGACGAAAAAACTTGTCCAGAGTAAGGCACACAGGTTACACTGTACAGGACTGGCACAAGGCAAGGTCAACATTATTTGAAATTAGAGGTCCATTCATGCTCTGATGGATCATGCCAGCAGTGTGTACCATCTACAAGACGCACTTCCTCAGCACACCAAACACTCCTTTGATAGCCTACCACCCCTGACAGACTTTGCAACAGGGAGAAGGCGAAATTGTTTCTTTTAAACTTTCATGAATTGGTGGAATTCACTCCCCCCTCCTCCCCCCCCCAGCATGGGGTGGATGCTGGCATGCTGAATGAGGAGGAGATGGACAGATGTTTAATTAGTAATGGGCTGAAGGGTTATGGAGAGCGGTCAAGAAAATGGAGTGGAAATCAGCCATGATGGTTTTGAATGGCAGAACAAGCCTGAGGGGCTGAATGGCCTCCCCGCACAACTGGTCTGTTATCTCAGTGTAAAAAGCATGTCATTTAGGATGGAGATGAGAAGGAGTGTCATAGAGTCATAGAGATGTACAGCACAGAAACAGATCCTTCGGTCCAACCCATCCATGCCGACCAGATATCCCAACCAATCTAGTCCCACGTGCCAGCACTTGGCCCATATCCCTCCAAACCCTTCCTATTCATATACCAATCCAGGTGCTTCTTAAATGTTGTAATTGTACCAGCCTCCACCACTTCCTCTGGCAGCTCATTCCATACCCGTACCACCCTCTGTATGCAAAGGTTGCCCCTGTAGGTCTCTTTTATATCCTTCCCCTCTCACCCTAAACCTATGCCCTCTAGTTCAGGACTACCCGAACCCTGTACCTCTTATGCTCACATCCAAATCATTTATGTAAATGACAAAAAGTAGAGGACCCAGCACCGATCCTTGTGGCACTCCACTGGTCACAGGCCTCCAGTCTGAAAAACACCATCCACCACCACCCTCTGTCTTCTACTTTTGAGCCAGTTCTGTATCCAAATGGCTGGTTCTCCCTGTATTCAATGAGATCTAACCTTGCTAATCAGTCTCCCATGGGGAACCTTGTCAAATGCCTTACTGAAGTCCATATAGATCACAGCTACCGCTCTGCCCTCATCAATCCTCTTTGTTACTTTTTCAAAAAACTCAATGAAGTTTGTGAGACATGATTTCCCACGCACAAAGCCATGTTGACTATTCATCTTCACTCAGAGGACGGTGGATTTTCATATTTGTCTAACTCAGACGTTTGTGACAGCTTAGTCACAAAGTACATTGGAGACAGAGATCGATGGATTTCTTGTTATTAATGACATCAAAGGATATGGGACTAGCACGTTGAGATTCAAGAACAACCAGGGGCTAGACTGGTGGAGCAAGTGTGAGGGGCTGAACGACCTCCTCCTGCTCCTGAGCAGTGATTGGTTAAAGGACCAGAGGCAATAACAAGAAAATCCTTTCTGTGCAGCGAGGGTTCAGGATCTGCAGTATAGCATGGTACCCAAGTGTGTTGGAGGCAGATTTAATTGATACTTTCTAAAGAGAATTGGATAATTACCTGAACGTTTAAAAAAATGCAGGGCCATAAGACCATAAGACATAGGAGTGGAAGTAAGGCCATTCGGCCCATCGAGTCCACTCCGCCATTCAATCATGGCTGATGGGCATTTCAGCTCCACTTACCAGCGTTCTCCCCGTAGCCCTTAATTCCTCTAGACAACAAGAATCTATCAATCTCGGCCTTGAAGACATTTAGCGTCCCGGCTTCCACTGCACTCCGTGGCAATGAATTCCACAGGCCCACCACTCTCTGGCTGAAGAAATGTCTCCGCATTTCTGTTCTGAAATGACCCCCTCTAATTCTAAGGCTGTGTCTACGGGTCCTAGTCTCCTCGTTTAACTGAAACAATTTCCTAGCACCCACCTTTTCCAAGCCAGGCCTGTGAGAAGGCATCGGGGCGGAACAGTAGCTCAGTGGTTAGCACTGCTACCTCATGGCTCCAGGGACCCGGGTTCGATTCTACCCTTAGGCGACTGTCTGCCTGGAGTTTGCACATTCTCCCTGTGGCTGCATTGGTTTCCTTCCACAATCCAAAGATTTGCAGGTTAGGGTGGATTTGCAGGTTAGGGTGGATTGGCCATGCTAAATTATTCCATAACATCCAGGGATGGGCAGGCTAGGTGGGTTAGCCATGGGGAATGCAGGGTTACAGGAAGGGGGTGAGATGCCATTTGGAGGGCCAGTGCAGACTTGATGGGCTGAATGGCCTGCTCCCACTTTGTAGGGATTCTACGAGTGGAACAGGCTGATTTGTTGTGGCCTACTATGGACATTATGGGCTGAATAGCCTCCTCTTGTGAGCACTTTATGATTCTAAGTTGCTTTCAGACAGGGGATGGATTTTATTACAGCAAAGACCACACTGTGAATGTAACACACGGTGTAAAAACACCTCCGGTCACACCGTGACAGATGGTTATATATAAATGCAGATCTCTGTTCCGTTTCAAAACTGAACTCAGAAGCTGCTGTGCTTCCAGCGGGATGAATGTCGGTGACCTTTGGGAAAATATTCGTCATTGAATTGCATCCTCGATGGTTCGCAAACTGCTGCATCATTCCAGTTTCTGTAACAGGAGGAGCTGCTCAGCCCAAACAAAACGGGAGACGTGAAGAGGGCACAGCTGCACGGGCCCCGAAGGTCAGCTTTAGGACAGAAGGCAGGAAATAGTTCTTCAGTCAGCCTGAATGATCCAGGAAGGGCGGTGAGGAAAAAAGGCTTGGACGTTACAACGGGAAGAGGGAAGGGTTGACATTGGGGCAGCACGGTGTCTCAATGCTTAGCACTGCTGCCTCATGGCACCAGGGACCCAGGTTCGATTCCAGCCTCGGGTGACTGCCTGTGTGGAGTTTGCACGTTCTCCCCGTGTCTGTGTGAGTTTCCTCCGGGTGCTCCGGTTTCCTCAAAGATGTGCAGGTTAGGGTGGACTCAGTTGCCCCATAGTGTCCAGGGATGTGTAGGTGCATTAGTCATGGGTAAATATAGGGTAAGAGGAGTATTAGGGGAAAGGAATGGGTCTGGGTGAGTTACTCTTCAGAGGGTCAGCATGTTTCCACACCGTACAGATTCTGGAATGGGGGGGGGAATGGGAGATGTCGAGGGAACCTGGCCTGGGAGTGAATCCTGCTGTACGGTGGGAATGGCCCATGGAGGTTGTTGGCCGCCATTCAAGAGGGTGGACATCCGTGGACCTCCGAGGAGAAAGATCCGACATTTTCCTTCACCCACACCCTGTGCACTTGCCATGTTTGCCTTCCAAGAAAAAAAAAGAACACCCCCCGCACTTTTGCCTCATGGTAGTGTTGCCACCTCTGGACTAGGAGGTCACGGTTCAAGTCCCACCTGCTCCAGAAGGCGTGTGGTAACATCGCCGAGTAGGTTAAAGAGGGAAAAAAAAACTAATCCGTGCAAGGCTACACTACTTTTCATTTATTCATTTATGGGACATGGGCACCCCTGGCTGGGTCAGCATTTATTGCCCATCCCTAATTGCCCAGAGGGCAGTTAAGAGCCAATCCTTTTGCTGTGGGTCTGGAGTCACGTGTAGGCCAGACTAGGTAAAGATGGCAGATTTTCTTCCCTAAAAGGATAATTGGGAACCAGATGGGTTTTTCCCAACAATCGGCTTGTGGTAATCATTAAATTCTTAAATCACCTTTTTATTGAATTCAAATCCCACCACCTATCGTGGCAGGATTTGAACGCAGGTCCCAGGAGCATTACCTGGACCAACAGCCCAGTGACAATACCACAAGGCCATCGTCTCACCCTACAGCCAGTAGTACTGGGCTACCAGGGATATGTGGGTTAGGTGGGTTAGCCATTGGAAATGCGGGGTTACAGGGCCAGGGTAAGGGGATGGATCTGGGTGGGAAGCTCTTCAGAGGGTCGGTATGGACTCGATGGGCCAAACAGCCTACTCCCACAATGCAGGGATTCCATATGAAAGCGCTAGAAGAAGAGTTTCTCTTTTGAAACTCTGACTCTCCTGGTCAGGCTGCCGGAGGAATTAATTTTCAATTCCTTAATGCACGGCTGGATGTTCAGCTAATGAGCAACGGCGTTGTCTCGGTGAGTGGACACCCCCCGCTGGCCTGCCCCTTCCCTGCTGTCTCCCCTTCAGCGCAGGGTAATGGGCTTCAACAGGATCCAGCGTTGTCATGAGCCAGGCGAATGGTAGTGGGTTTTTTTTTTAAACAATAAAAGAAAAAGCAGCCCTCCATTGATTTCCCGAGACCTTGCCACTCAGTCTCCCCGCTCTGGGTGACTGCACGCAATTAATCTGCCGCACTGATCCCTCTTCTGACCCATCGAGACGGCCGAATGAATCAAACAGATGCAGCCAGCGCTGCGGTGTGGTCCAATGTGATTCCGATTCCTTCAGAGCGCAGCAGACACAGTTGAAAGAGAAAGTGGGTGGCTCAGTGGTTAGCTCTGCTACCTCGCGGCGCTAGGGACCTGGGTTCGATTCCACCCTCGGGCAGACTGTGTAGGGAGTTTGAATGTTGCCCCATGTGGGTTTCCTTCCTACGTCCAAAGATAGAATCCCTACTGGTAATCGATATAACAGCTGAACAGTACAAGGACCAATAGCACAAATGACTGGAAGCCTGGTTTTTAGAAGCAGTAAAATAATCAAACAGTCTCAGAAAGTCCCAGTGTTGTCTTATCTGGCTGATTCATGACGTGTAGCAAGATTGGGTGCTATAATTGGTGTGTGTGTGTGTGTGGTACTTTCGTTTTAACCCATCGTGGGTTTGAGGTGAACTATGACAATTTAAGTTGGCCCGACGGGGGAAGGTAGCCAGCTGCTATCTTTATGGATTTCCAGAAGGTGTCAGATAAGATTCCACACAGGAACAACATGCAAACACCTCGCACCACGCAGGACAAAGCAGCCTACTTCGAGTGGCGGGAACAGACCCTTCGATCCAACTCGTTCACGCCCACCACGTTCCCAAACTAAGCTAGTCTCATTTGCCTCTGCTTGGCCCATATTCCTTCAAACCTTTCCTTCTTCATGCCCAGATGTCATTTAAATGTAACTGTACTTGCGTTTACCTCTTCCCTCTGGCAGGTCATTCCACACATAAACCATTCTCTGTGTGAAAAAGGTTGCCCCCTTAGGTCCTTTCCCCTCTCACCTTAAACTTATGCCCTCTAGTTTTGAACTCCCCTATCCTGGGGAAAGACCTTGGTTATTCACCTTATCTATGCTGCTCATGACTTTGTAAACCTCTATAAGGTCACCCCTCAAACTCCTATGCTCCCAGTGAAAAATGTCCCCAGCCTCTCAGACTCATACAGCACGGAAACAGACCCTTCGGACCAAACCTCGGTCCACACTGACCCATAATTCCAAACTAGTCCCACCTGCCTGTGTTTGGCCCATATCCTTCCAAACCTTTCCTATTCACAAACTTAGCGAAATGTTTTTTTAAACATTGTAACTGTACCCACATCCACCACTTCCTCTGGAAGTTCATTCCACACACAAACCACTCTGGATTTAAAACAAATTTGCCCCTCATGTCTTTTTAAAATCTTTCTTCTCTGACCTTAAAAATGTGCCCTGTAATAGACAATAGACAATGGGTGCAGGAGTAGGCCATTCTGCCCTTCGAGTCTGCACCACCATTCAATATGATCATGGCTGATCATTCCTAATCAGTATCCTGTTCCTGCCTTATCTCCATAACCCTTGATTCCACTAGACTTGAGAGCTCTATCCAACTCTTTCTTAAATGAATCCAGAGACTGGGCCTCCACTGCCCTCCGGGGCAGAGCATTCCACACAGCCACCACTCTCTGGGTGAAGACGTTTCTCCTCATCTCTGTCCTAAATGGTCTACCCCGTATTTTTAAGCTGTGTCCTCTGGTTCGGGACTCACCCATCAGCGGAAACATGTTTCCTGCCTCCAGAGTATCCAATCCTTTAATAATCTTATATGTCTCAATCAGATCCCCTCTCCGTCTTCTAAACTCAAGGGTATACAAGCCCAGTCGCTCCAGTTTTTCAGTGTAAGGTAATCCCGCCATTCCAGGAATTGACCTCGTGAACCTACGCTGCACTCCCTCAATAGCCAGAATGTCTTTCCTCAAATTTGGAGACCAGAACTGCACACAGTACTCCAGGTGTGGTCTCACCAGGGTCCTGTACAGCTGCAGAAAAACCTCTTTGCTTCTATACTCAATCCCTCTTGATATGAAGGCCAGCATGCTATTAGCCTTCTTAACTACCTGCTGTACCTGCATGCTTACCTTCATTGACTGGTGTACAAGAACACCCAGATCTCTCTGTACTGCCCCTTTACCTAAATTGATTCCATTTAGGTAGTAATCTGCCTTCCTGTTCTTGCCACCAAAGTGGATAACCATACATTTATCCACATTAAACTGCATCTGCCATGCATCTGACCACTCAACTAACTTGTCCAGGTCACCCTGTAATCTCCTAACATCCTCATCACATTTCACCCTGCCACCCAGCTTAGTATCATCAGCAAATTTGCTAATGTTATTACTAATACCATCTTCTATATCATTAACATATATTGTAAAAAGCTGCGGTCTCAGTACTGATCCCTGCGGTACCCCACTGGCCACTGCCTGCCATTCCGAAATGGAGTCATTTATCACTACTCTTTGTTTCCTATCAGCCAGTCAACTTTCAATCCAAATTAGTACTTTGCCCCCAATACCTTGCGCCCTAATTTTGCTCACTAACCTCCTATGTTGGACTTTATCAAAAGCTTTCTGAAAGTCCAGGTACACTACATCTACTGGATCTCCCTCATCCATCTTCAGAGTTACATCCTCAAAAAATTCCAGAAGATTAGTCAAGCATGATTTCCCCTTCATAAATCCGTGCTGACTCTGAGCTATCCTGTTACTACTATCCAGATGTGTTGTAATTTCATCCTTTATAATAGACTCCAGCATCTTTCCCACCACTGAGGTCAGCCTAACTGATCTATAGCTTCCTGCTTTCTCTCTCCCACCTTTCTTAAAAAGTGGTACAACATTAGCCACCCTCCAATCCACAGGAACTAATCTTGAAATCTGTTCAGTTTATAGATAAATGGTCTGGATGAAGGGACTGGGGGCATTCTGGTGAAGTTCGCCGATGATATGATGTTAGGTGGACAGGCAGGTAGTACTGAGGAGGTGGGGAGGCTACAGAAAGATTTACTAGGCAAAAGTGAGGACCACAGATGCTGGAAACCAGAGTTTAGATCAGAGTGGTGCTGGAAAAGCACAGCCAGTCAGGCAGCATCCGAGGAGCAGGAAAATCGACGTTTTGGGCAAAAGCCTTTCATCAGGAATCCTGATGAAGGGCTTTTGCCCGAAACGTCGATTTTCCTGCTCCTCAGATGCTGACTGACCGGCTGTGCTTTTCCAGCACCACTCTGATCTAAACTACAAAAAGATTTAGACAGTTTAGGAGAATGGTCCTAGAAATAACTGATGAAATTCAATGTGAGCAAATGCTAAGTTTGCACTTTGGAAAAAAGAACACAGGCATTTTATAAATGGTGAGAAAATTCATAAAGCCGAAATACAAAGGGATCTGGGAGAGCTAGTACAGGATTCTCTAAAGGTTGACTTGCAGGTTGAGTCAGTGGTTAAGAAAGAAAATGTAATGTTATCACATATCTCAAGAGCAGCGATTTACTTCTGAGACTTTATAAAGCTCTGGTTAGGCCCCATTTAGAATACTGTTTTCAGTTTTGGGCCCCACACCTCAGGAAGGACATACTGGCACTGGAGCGTGTCCAGCGGAGATTCACACTGTTATCCCTGGAATGGTAGGCCTAACATATGATGAACGGCTGAGGATCCTGGGATTGTATTTGTTAGCGTTTAGAAGGTGGAGGGGAGATTTAATAGAAACTTACAAGATAATGCATGGCTTAGAAAGGGTGGATGCTGGGAAATTGTTTCCGTCAGGCGGGGATACTAGACCTCGTGGGCACAGTCTTAGAATTAGAGGGGGTCAATTTTGAACGGAAATGAGGAGACATTTCTTCAGCCAGAGAGTGGTGGGCCTGTGGAATTCATTGCCTTGGAGCACAGTGGAGGCCGGGACATTAAATGTCTTCAAGGCAGAGAATGATAAATTCTTAATCTCACAAGGAATTAAGGGCTACGGGGAGAGTGCGGTAACTGGCATTGAAATGCCCATCAGCCATGAGTGAATGGCAGAGTGGACTCGATGGGCCAAATGGCCTTACATCCACTGCTATTTCTTATGGTCTTATGGAAATCTCCCACCCTACCTGCCATTCACCTTATCTATGTCCCTCAAGATTTTATAAACGTCTACAAAGCCTCCTATGCTCCAGTGAAAAAAGTCCCAGTCTCTCTTTATAACTCAAACCCTCCATTCCCGCCAGCATCCTTGTCAATCTTTCCTGCACCTTCTCCAATTTAATAATATCCTTCCTATAACAAAGGCAACCAGAACTGTACACAGTACTCCAGAAATTGTAATGGTTAGCACTGCTGCCTCACAGCGCCAGGGACCTGGGTTCGACTCCAGCCTCGGGCGACTGTCTGTGTGGAGTTTGCACGTTCTCCCCGTGTCTGCGTGGGTTTCCTCTGGATGCTCTGGTTTCCTCCCACAGTCTTAAGATGTGCAGGGTAGGGTGAATTGACCATGCTAAATTGCCCCACAGTGTTCAGGGATGTGTGGGTTAGGTGCATTATTCAGGGGTAAATGTAGAGTAATAGGGAAGGGGAATGGGTCTGGGTGGGTTACTCTTCAGTTGGTTGGTGTGGACTTGTTGGGCTGAAGGGCCTGTTTCCATACTGTAGGGATTCTATGACCAACATCTTATACTGGCAAAGGGGATTCGATTAATTTTGGATCTATGAACGAGTTAGACCGAAGGGTCTGTTTTCATGCTGTATGACTCTATGGCTATTCACTCTCTCCCCCACTGACGTTCAGTAGCAGCAGCGTGTGACTGCAAGATGAACTTTCTAAGTTTAATTTCTTGCACGAGAAAGGCAGGATGAAAGGCCTCGAGTTTGTGTCTCTTTTTAGCAACATTTCGGCCTCAGAGTTGGCTTGCGTCCCTCAACTTTAAAGGGTTGAATGTGAGCCTTTAAAAATGTCTAAGATGATGGAAGGGATTTATTGAACAGCTCTGCTGAACTTACTTCCTCTGCTGGGTCAGCGCAAACAAACAGGGACAAACATAAAGTCAGAGCGAGCAGTGAACAATTGGCAGTGAATCATGAAGCAATTCTTCCTGCAAAAGGCCTTGGAAATAACTTTCCAAAACGTTTGCAGGCCCTATTTGCAGATGTATTAAGAGGAGGAGTCAATCACATAGCCCCTTTCGACTGGTCTGCTGTTCAATGAAACCGTAAGAAATAGGAGTAACAGGCCATCTGACACCTCGAGTCTGCTCCCCCATTCAATAAGATCATGGCTGATCTTTATCATGGCCTCAGCTCCACTTACCCACCCGCTCACCATCACCCTTAATCCCTTTACTGTTCAAAAATCTATCTTCACCTTAAAAACATTCAACTAGGATGCCTCAACTGCTTCACTGGGCGGAGAATTCTACTGATTCCCAACCCTTTGGATGAATAAGTTCCTCCTCAGCTCAGTCTGAAATCTGCTCCCCCTAATTTTAAGGCTATGCCCCTAGTTCTAGTTTCACCTTCCAAAGGAAACAACCTTCTATCTTATCTGTTTCCTTTGTAATTTAACCAGTTACTGTAAAATCCCCCCCCCCTTTAAATTCCAATGAGTATAATCCCAGTCTACTCAATCTTTCCTCATAAGCCAACATACCCAATACCAGAACCAACACAGAGAACCTCCTCTGCACCCCCTCACGGGCCAGTACATCCTTTCTCAAGTAAGGAGACCAAAACTTGACACATTACTCCAGGTGTGGCCTTACCAACACCCCGTACAGCTGCAACATGACCGCCCTGTTTGTAAACTCCATTCCTCTAACAAGGAAGGACAATATTCCATTTGATTTCTTACTTACTTGCTGCATCTGCAAACCAACATTTTGTGATACAAGCAAAAGGATGTAGCTGATCTGATTGTGGTTTCAAGTCTACTTTCCTATCTGCCCCTGTAGCTCCCCCACTCCTACACGTCTCAGCCAAGAAAGTACCTGACTTTGCCTTAAACTTATTCAACGACCGTGCCTCTCCCCCGCTGTCTGGAAAAGAAAGAGTTCCAAAGACTCTCGACCTATTGAGAGAAAAATTCTCCTCAACTCTGCCTTGGACAGGAGAGCCCTCATTTTTCAATTATGCCCTGCAAACACCAGTTAGATACTGGAATCAGACAGCATTTGCTAAATAATCCCGGCTGTGCCAGGAATTGCACGAAGAGTTTAGGATTTTCGGTGGGCTGACATTTTTGCACAGTTGAACCTACGTATGTTACTTCACAGGGCTATATTCTTTGGATACATAAGTAAGACATAGATACATTGCACTTGTTTTAACATAGCTAGCTACAAACCTTCTCAGGTTCATTCTCCAAACCCATGCCTTGTCCAATCAGCAAGCTGCCTGGTTTAAATTTAAACAAAGCGTGGGAGTTAACTGTTGGTCATCAACTGACTGGTGCATTCTTAAAGGCCATGTCCTGAGCTATTGGAATCCACTTATCAATCAATCATACATACAGAATAAAAATGTCGCTCACCCGATTTATTCTTGCAAACTGATCGGATGTGTGTAAGCAAAAAACTGTGCTTTTCTCAGCAATGTCAAGTCTCAATATTTCTTCTTTCAGAGGGGTAGTGAATCTGTGCAATTCTTTACCACAGAGGGCTGTCGTGACTATGTGGAAACTGCTATCCTTACGTGGTCAGGCCTGTGTGTGACTCCAGACACACAGCAATGTGGTCGTGTCTTAACTGCCCTCTGGGCAATTAGTCAAGTGGATTCCTAAACTGTATACCCATCCAGATGACTTTTAAATACTGTAATAGTACCAGCCGCCACCACTTCCTCCAGCAGCTCATTCAATACACACACCACCCTCTGTGTGAAAAAGTTGCCCCTCAGGTCCCTTTTATATCTATTCCCTGGGAAATTAGGGATGGGTAATAAATGTTGGCCTAGCCAGGGATGCCCTCATCTCATGAATGAATAAAAGATAATGCAGATAAAGGTAATCAAGACAAAAGCAGATAATGTTCAAAACTGGCAGCCACAGATGTTTAATTGGAGGTTTGATCCAAATGGGGAATGACAGAATCACAGAGATGTACAATACAGAAACAGACCCTTCGGCCCAACTCATCCATGCTGACCAGATATCCTCACCTAATCTAATCCCATTTGTTAGCACTTGGCCCATATCCCTCCAAACCCTTCCTATTCATATACCCATCCAGATGCCTTTTAAATGTTGCAATTGTACCAGCCTCCACCACTTCCTCTGGCAGCTCATCCCATACATGCACCACCCTCTGTGTGAAAACATTGTCCCTTAGGTCCCTTTTATATCTTTCCCTTCTCACCCTAAACCTATGCTCTCTAGTTTTGGACTCACTACCCCAGGGAAAATACCTTGTCTATTCACCCTGTCCATGCCCCTCATAATTTTATAAACCTCTGTAAGGTCACCACTCAGCCTTTGATGCTCCAGGGAAAACAGCTCCAGTTTATTCAGCCTCTGCCTATAGCTCAAACCCTCCAAACACAGCAACATCCTTGTAAATCTTTTCTGAAACCTTTCATGTTTCACAACATCCTCCCTGTAGCAGGGAGGCCAGAATATAACACAGTATTCCAAAAGTGGCCAAACCTATATCCTGTACGGCTGCAACATAATGAAAGAATAGGAACTGAGGGGCTGAGTGGCCTACTCCTTTGTTCTGGTCTAAACTTTAATTGTTTTATCCTTCCACCCGATTCCACCTTGACCAATGATGACCCATGACAAGCCAGTCCAGTGGAGGCTCAGTTGTCAGCACCAGCTCCAGCAAGCATGAGCTGAGAAAACATGTGAGAAACACAATAGGGATAGTCCTTATTGTATCCCAAAGCACTGAAGATGTCACCTAGGCAGGGGGCAAAATGTCTGCAAATCAACTTCCCAACTCAACCACGACATACCTGACAGTCATGCATCACCCTTCGGTCCAACCAATCCATAATCCCAAGTTAAACTCGTCCCACCTACCTGCGTTTGGTCCATAATCCCTCCAAACCTTTCCTATTCGAGTCCTTTACCAAATGTCTTTTAAACGTTTTAACCATAACCAGGTCCTCAGCTAGTTCATTCCACAGACTCTGCATCAAAAAAAAAAGGTGCCGCTTTCTCTGAGCTGGTATCACATAACCAAGTCTGAATGGCCGATCGATAGTCATTTTACGACCCCCTGACCCTCCTCTTGTAGATGTTTGGGCGCTAATTGAATGAAGGGACAGAGGGAGAAGGAGGGCCTTTGGAATTAAGATCAGCCACAGTTTTTTTTTAAAAGAATATTAGAGCAAGCTTTGAATGTTTACCCGTATCCCTATTATTTTATCCCTCAAAATGTTAAGGAACATATTAAGTTGCACATATTTAGAGCTGAATAGTGTTAGACATCAGTCTATTAAGTACACAAGAATGGAAGGATTAAGGAAGGAAATAGCTCCTCAGATTAAGAGTTGGTTAGAGTTCTGCGTGACATTTGAAGACGTTAAAGGGCAATTTTGCCGTTTCCCGGGTGACGTTTCTCTCCAGAAGACATCATGAGAAATAGTGAAAAGGGTTGTTGAAACCCGAAACATTAAATCCCTCTCTCTCTCTCTCCACCTCACCCAATTTGCAGAGAATTCCCGGACTCTCTGCTCCTGCTGCCTAGCCCGTTCGGAATCTGCAAACCGATGTGTGGAATCTGATTCCACACAGGGACCACCTTGAGGGGCTCCAGCCCCCCCCCCCAGCAAAGTGCTGAGGCTATAAAAGGCGCTTTCTAAATGCAAGTTAAAATATCGACTCCCCCCATGCCGTGAAAGCATTTATCTGTCAGTTTGTTTCAGGGCTGACAGTGTTCCGTGTGGGAAAACAAATTCCTTCCAACTCGTCCCCCAGGGACATCGAAACAGATGGATGGCTCTCCCTAGAAATATCATATAAAATATTTTGTGGACCACAGTAGGAAACGTGTGAATCTGCGTGCCCATAGAGAGCCAGAGAAACGGGGTCAAATTAATTTTGGAATTTGCAATGTTGTAGTCAGTTTAATTGGGAGAGCCAAGCTCCCTTCTCACACTTTAGCTGGCTATCATAAAATATCGAGCACCAGGAATAGGTGAGACACCCCTGGAGCCCTGGATAACTAGCCTCTCTTATCCAACACCACAGGAAGCAAAACATGATCAACCAACGTTTGATGTTATTGCTATCTGTCATCCTGTGTAATTGTGGACCTGGTTTGTTAAAAATCACACCCTCAGCCCACAAATGATTCAAAATAACAAAAAAGGGGCAAAGCATATGGAATCATACGTTATACAGCACGGAAACAGACCCTTCAGTCCATCCTGTCCCTGCTGACCAGATATCCTAAATTAATCTAGTCCCACCTGCCAGCACCCGGCCCATATCCCTCCCAACCCTTCCTATTCATATACCCATCCAGATGCCTTTTAAATGTTGTAATTGTACCAGCCTCCACCACTTCCTCTGGCAGCTCATTCCACACACGTACCACCCTCTGTGTGAAAAGGTTGCCCCTTAGGTCCCTTTTAATCTTTCCTCTCTCACCTTAAACCTATGCCCTCTAGCTTTGGACTCCACCATCATGGGGAAAATACCCTGGTTATTCACCCTATCCGTGCCCCTCATGATTTTAGATGCTCTGCAGTGAGGAAGCAGGCCATTTAGCCCATCCAGTTGGCACCAACCCTTCGATGAGCATTCTACCCAGATCCAACACACCACCCCATCCCAACCCTGCATTTCCCAGGGCCAATCCACCCTAACCTGCACACCTTTGGACTGTGGGAGGAAACCGGAGCACCTGGAGGAAACCCACGCAGACACGGGGAGAATGTGCAAACTCTGCACAGATAGCCGTCTGAGGCAGTGTTGCTAACCACTGAGCCACCTCTGTTAAGATCACCCCTCAGCTTCCGACACTCCCGAGAAACAGCCCCAAACTATCCAGCCTCTCCCTATAGTTCAAATCCTCCAACTCTGGCAACATCCTTGTCAATCTGTTCTGATCCCTGTCAAGTTTCACAACATCCTTCCTATAGCAGAGAGACCAGAATCAAACGTCGTATTCCAAAAGTGACCTAACCTTAACACCCAGCATAGAAACCGCCTTTCGGCACATCGAGTCCATGCTGGCTTTCTGCAGTGCTTTGTCTCCAGGGGAGGTAGAAATGGGAATATTTCCCACTGCTTTGCCTCCAGCTCCATTTGTAGCCATGAAACAAAGGACTTCGCAGATGCTGGAGATCTGTAAATGAAATGAGAAGCGCTAGAGAAATTCAGCAGGTCTGGCAGCATCCGCGGAGAGAATGAAACAGAGTTAGTGCTTTGGGTCCTGTGAGCCGTCTACAGAACTGTTCTGAAACACTAACTCTGCTTTCTCTCCAAAGATGCTGCCAGACCTGCTGAGTTTCTCCAGCAGCTTTCTCAAATGCAGCAGCATTCTGTCCCCATAAATGAACATTGGGAGGGGATATACTAATCATTGGGGTGGGTGGGGGGGAGGAAGGATGACTATTAATGTATCTCATTATGAGGGAGTTTTGACTGGCAATTGTATTGGGATGACTGTTAACATCTCACACTGTGTTTGTCGTCTATACTGTCCTTTTGGCAGATCTTTGGAGTTAACTATTTTCCCACAATGAATGTACATGCAAGACTAGACAGCATAGAACCCCCTACAGTGTGGGAGCCCCACTCCCCGGCCCATTGAGTCTACAGTGACACTCCAAAGGGCATCCCACCCAGATCCATTCCCATCCTCTGTAACCCTGCATTTTCCATCACTCATCCACCAAACCTGCACACTACGAGGCAATTTAGCATGGCCAATCCACCCTGACCTGCACATCCCTGGACTGTGGGTGGAAACCCGAGCACTCAGAGGAAACCCACGCAGACATTGGGACAACGTGCAAACTCCACACAGACAGTTGCCCGAGGGTGGAATTGAACACAGGTCCCTGGTGCTGTGAGGTAGCAGTTCTAACCACTGAGCCATTGAACTATGCTGGGCTTAAGGTGAGAGGCGAAACATTTAATAGGCATCTTAGGGACAACTTTTTCACACAGAGGGTGGTGCCTGTACGGAATAAGCTGTCAGAGGAAGTGGTGGAGGCTGGTAAAATTACAGCATTTAAAAGGCATCTGGATGGGTATATGAATAGGAAGGGTTTCGAGGGAAATGGGCCAAGTGCTGGCAAATGGGACAAGATTAATTTGGGATATCTGGTCGGCAGGGAGGAGTTGGGCCAAAGGGTCTGTTTCCGTGCTGGATATCTCTCTGACTGATGACCAAGCCTGGGAATGTGCTAGTGATTGTCTCAGTCTGAATCAGTAGTTTTCAGGAAAGTGGAATGATGGAAGATGTGAATAAAGTCGTCACACACTTGGTGAATTTCCTTTTAGCTTGGGGTCACAGCCAGTGACAATCACCTTTAATATATCGTCGTGTGAGACCAACGTTCGGCAAATGCTTTTCGTTGGTGGATGACTGTTATTCTCAGAAAACACCTCAGGTGATTCAATTTTATTCCAGTCCCAAGGTGATTGATTGGTTACATGCCAACATTGCTATCGCTGCTTCACCGTATGATCTGATCCTTGTCACCATATCTCTCCACGCAGACACAGTTCATGTAAATCACAGAGCACTGACAGTTTGATTGCTCTCCCGAGTTCTGCAGGCGATTGTTTTGAGATGCGCTGCAGTCAGGAGCAGTGAGGTATATAACAGGTTGACAATAAGGACATAAAGTAAATATTCAGCCTCTTTTTGAATGACAATAATTTAACCCTTACCCTGCTGAATAAACCCTGACTCTGTACGGTAACACAGTGAGTGACCCTTACCCTGCTGAATAAACCCTGACTCTGTACGGTAACACAGTGAGTGACCCTTACCCTGCTGAATAAACCCTGACTCTGTACAGTTACACAGTGAGTGACTCTTACCCTGCTGAATAAACCCTGACTCTGTACGGTTACACAGTGAGTGACCCTTACCCTGCTGAATAAACCCTGACTCTGTACGGTTACACAGTGAGTGACCCTTACCCTGCTGAATAAACCCTGACTCTGTACGGTAACACAGTGAGTGACCCTTACCCTGCTGAATAAACCCTGACTCTGTACGGTTACACAGTGAGTGACCCTTACCCTGCTGAATAAACCCTGACTCTGTACGGTTACACAGTGAGTGACCCTTACCCTGCTGAATAAACCCTGACTCTGTAGTTACACAGTGAGTGACCCTTACCCTGCTGAATAAACCCTGACTCTGTACGGTAACACAGTGAGTGACCCTTACCCTGCTGAATAAACCCTGACTCTGTAGTTACACAGTGAGTGACCCTTACCATGCTGAATAAGCAGTGATTCTGTACAGCTATAGAGTGAGTCACCCTCACCTTGCTTAACAAACCCTGGAAAAGCACAGCAGGTCAGGCAGCATCTGAGGAGGAGAATCGACATTTCGGGCAAAAGCCCTGGTATCCTGATGAAATCGGACCTGTCTGACCTGCTGTGCTTTTCCAGCACCATAGTCTCAACCTTTGGACCAACTTGTCCAGGCCAATGATGTCTCCTAAACTGAACTAGTCCCACCTGCCTGTGTTTGGCCCATATCCCTCCAAACCTTTCCTATTCATGTCCTTGTAACCAGCTTTAAATACAGATGGAGTGATACACATCGCATTAAGCCTAATTTGGCTCTGCCAATCTTATTGCCATCAGTAAGGGCCCTCTTGTGCCATGGTGATAGTGTCCCTGCCCTAGACCAGGGGGTCCAGGTTCAAGTCCGACCTGCTCTCTGAACGGGTTGATGAGAAAAAAAATAGGTTAATAAAACAAAATCTTTCTTATTGTTTTCTTTGTGTCAATCACAGAGTCATGAATTATTTGCTGTTCAAAGGAAGTCAAATCAAATTGAGAAAAAGGCACCCATAAGATATAGGAGCAGAAATTAGGCCATTCCGCCCATCGAGTCTGCTGTACCATTCAATCGTGGCTGGGAAGATCTCAACCACATTCTCCCCATAAACCTCGATCTGCTGGATACTCAAGACCCTATCTATCTCCGTCTTAAATATACTCAATGACCTGGTCTCCACAGCGTTCCGTGGCAGTGATCTGTATGTTGGCAATCTCACCCAGAGCTGGTTGGAATGGTGGCATATGAAAGAATCAAACCCCTTGTGGGTCCTTGGATGTGATGCTCAATCTCACAAAGGGAAATGAACATTCACCACTTTGTGCATCTCTTGGGAAAATCGCAGAATGCACACATGGCCCTGGAAGGTGCGTGGGTTTCTGAGTGACTGTTTGTAAGTCAATACACTCGCGCCAAGGTGTGTGTGTGTGTGTGTGTGTGTGTGTGTGTGTGTGTGTGTGTGTGTGTGTGTGTGTGTGTGTGTGTGTGTGTGTGTGTGTGTGTGTGTGTGTGTGTGTGTGTGTAAATAAATTTACTTCACAATGTTGAATCAATGTCATCTCTCAGACATTACCATTGGACAAGAAAGAGCTTTACTCTGTATCTAACGCCATGCTATCCCTGTCCTGGGAGTGTTTGATGGGGGGGGGGAAATAGTGTAGAAAAAGCTTTACCCTGTATCCGTACCACCATGTGTGTTTCTTTCACATCTCCAGCACGTGATAGCACTTTCTCAGTTTCTGCTTGAGTGAGGAGCAGACTCCTTTGTAAATACAACACAAACTGACTCATTGGATTCAGGGGCGTGGGACCGGAGTTGCTAAAGTATGAAGTAACACCAAAGAAAGATGAAAATGTCAAGCAGAAATTTTTTTCCCCTGCTTTTCTGTTGGTATCTGGTATTGATTTAATTTGCTTTTGTCAATAAAAATATTGTTACTCTTCCTTTGATCCCTCAAGACCACAAATAGTTTTGGTATTTCCCAGTGTCTGCTGTCATTTCAAAGCTAACATTGACGCCAGTCTTGATGCAATCAGAATATGTGACGGGGGAATCTCAACCGAGTCGAGGAACCCTGGATCCCTTGGGATCCGGATAAATTTTCAATAGGCCCATCAGAAGTAGGATTCGCCTTGGTGCTGCACTTTGACCCTGAAATCACTCTCAAACGTTTCCACTTGGTTATTTGAGTGGGATCTTGCTGAGGTGTTCTTGCAGAGGGCTAGCATAGCCGTGAAGACCCAAATGGCCTCCTCCTGGTTGTGATCCATCTGTGATACAAATGGTTTCTTTTCCACCTGGCCCAGCGTGCCTGAAAACAAGGCACGTTTAACTGTGGTTCTCCGTGGGACATTTAAACATAGGAAATAGGTGCAGGAGTAGGCCCTTCGAGTCTGCAAACCCCTGAAGATGTCTTTTAAAAAAGAAAATGGGAGGTAGATGGCTCGATGGTTAGCGCTGCTCCCCCATGGCACCAGGGATTCAGGTTTGATTCCACCCTCGGGTGACTGTGTGGAGTTTGCACATTCTCCCTGCGCCTGCATGGGTTACCTGCGGGTGCTCTGGTTTCCTCTCACAGTCCAAAGATGCACAGGTTAAGGTGAATTGGCCATTCTAAATTACCCGAGGAGCAGGAACATTAACATTTCGGGTTGGAGCCCTTCATCACCTGAAACGTCAATTTTTCCTGCTCCTCGGATGCTGCCTGACCTATTGTGCTTTTCCAGCAACACACTCTCAACTGTGATCTCCAGCATCTGCAGACCTCACGGTCTCCATGCTGAATTACTCCATAGTGTCCAGGGATGTGTAGGCCAGGTGGACTAACCATGGGAAATTGCCCTGTAGTGTCTGGGGATGTGCAGGCTAGGTGGGTTAGCCATGGGGAAATTGCCCTGTAGTGTCCAGGCATGTGCAGGCTAGGTGGGTTAGCCATGGGGAAATTGCCCTGTAGTGTCCGGGGATGTGCAGGCTAGGTGGGTTAGCCATGGGGAAATTACCCTGTAGTGTCCGGGGATGTGCAGGCTAGGTGGGTTAGCCATGGGGAAATTACCCTGTAGTGTCCAGGGATGTGCAGGCTAGGTGGGTTAGCCATGGGGAAATTACCCTGTAGTGTCCGGGGATGTGCAGACTAGGTGGGTTAGCCATGGGGAATTGCTCCATGTGTTCAAGGATGTATAGATGCATTAGTCAGAGATAAACATAAGGTAGGGAAAATGGGTCTGGGTGGGTTACTCTTCGGAGGGTTGGGCCGAATGGCCTGTTTCCACACTGTAGGGGTTCTATACAAATCTGCAACCGCAGGAGGTGCAAGACTTGCGCCCACACCTCCCCCCTCACCTCCCTCCAAGGCCAGAACCCCACTGGTCCTCACCTACCACCCCACCAATCTCCATGTACAGCGCATCATCCGCCGTCATTTCCGCTACCTCCAAACGGACCCCACCACCAAGGATATATTTCCCTCCCCTCCCCTATCAGCATTCCGTAAAGACCACTCCCTCCGTGACTCCCTCGTCAGATCCACACCCCCCACCAACCCAACCTCCACTCCCGGCACCTTCCCCTGCAACCGCAGGAGGTGCAAGACTTGCGCCCACACCTCCCCCCTCACCTCCCTCCAAGGCCCCAAAGGAAACTTCCATATCCGCCACAGATTCACCTGCACCTCCACACATTTCTTCTATTGCATCCTCTGCACCCGATGTGGCCTGCTCTATATTGGGGAGACAGGCCGGCTACTTGCGGAGCGTTTCAGAGAACACCTCTGGGACACCCGGACCAACCAACCCAATCACCCTGTAGCTCAACATTTCAATTCCCCCTCCCACTCCACCAAGGATATGCAGGTCTTTGGACTCCTCCATCGTCAGACCACAACAAAATGACGGTTGGAGGAAGAACGCCTCATCTTCCGGCTAGGAACCCTCCAACCACAAAGGATGAACTCGGATTTCACCAGTTTCCTCATTTCCCCTCCCCCCACCCTGTCTCAGTCAAATCCATCAAATTCAGCACCACCTTCCTAACCTGCAATCTTCTTCCCGACCTCTCCGCCCCCACCCCAGTCTGACCTATCACCCTCACCTTGACCTCTTTCCACCTATCACATTTCTGACGCTCCTCCCCCAAGTCCCTCCTCCCTACCTTTTATCTTAGTTTGCTGGACACACTTTCCTCATTCCTGAAGAAGGGCTTATGCCCGAAACGTCGATTCTCCTGTTCCCTGGATGCTGCCTGACCTGCTGCGCTTTTCCAGCAACACATTTCCAGTTCTATACAAATCTGCAGAGCTACGGAGCGGGGAAACATGGGACTTGGTTTTTTAAATTCTTTTTCCCTTGGTCAGATGGGATCCATCCTCAAACATTTTTTTTCCAAAAATATGCCTTACTCATGGAAAATCTTTGTGATTACACAGGTACTAAAACAGTGCTGTGCAGTCTTTGCATATCAAAGGATAACAAAATATTGGATTGGACATACCTTACATTGGTAAAAGCCAAAGGCATTTAAAGTCATAGAGATGTACAGCACGGAAATAGACCCTTCGGTCCAACTCGTCTATGCCGACCAGATATCCCAACCCAATCCAGTCCTATTTGCCAACATATATCCATATCCCTCTAAACCTTTCCTATTCATATACACATCCAGATGCCTTTTACATGTAATCATTGTACCAGCCTCCACCACTTCCTCTGGCAGCTCATTCCATACACGTACCACCCACTATGTGAAAACGTTGCCCCTTAGGTCCCTTTTATATCTTTCCCCTCTCACCCTAAACCTATGCCCTCTAGTTCTGGACTCCCCCACCCCAGGGAAAAGACCTTGACTATTTACCTTATCCATGCCCCTCATGATTTTATAACGCTCTATAAGGTCACCCTCAGCCTCTGGCGCTCCAAGGAAAACAGCCCCAGCCTATTCAGCCTCTCCCTATAGCTCAAACCCTCCAAGCCTGACATCAGCCTTGTAAATCTGTTCTGAACCCTCTCCAGTTTCACAACATCCTTCCTGTAGCAGGGCAACCAGAACTGAACACAAAAGTGGCCTAGCCAATGTCCTGCACAGCTGTGACTCGACCTCCCACCTCCTACACTGAATGTGTTAATCCCATCCCGAACTGCCCTCGAGTGAAGGGATTTGCCAGATCATTGTAGTGTGGAGTCAAACGCGCTCAAGTGCACCTGGAGTCACTTGTAGGTCAGCTCAGAAGGGACGGATGGAATAGTTCTTTTGGAGGGCCAGCATTGGTTCAATGGGCCAAGTGACCTCCTTCTGTGCATGACCATAGTGTAGACTGCCTGGAGATATGTGGGAATCAATCCAACTGACATAAATTAATAGCACTAATGGGACCACTGTCAGTCTGACCTCACTCTGTTATTAGTAACACTGGATTGCCATTTAATAACAATTGGAGAGCTGAGTGAATAAATTTCTTCTTAATTAATTTTCACACTGCATTTAAGCTTCCTGCACGAGAGCTTACAAACCTTGAAGAGGAGCAAACCCTGGAATTCAGATCCTATATGTTTTGTTTTGCTCAGTTTGTCAACTTCTCGGTGATATTTTTGTTGTTGTGGTCATGGTGAGCTCTGGGTCAGTTGCAGAATATGCAGGCCTCTGTGGGATAAATTATCTACAATCTTCATGATAAAAGCTTGGGGACAAATTCCTCAGGCTTGGTTCCCGCCAACTCGGATATTCTCGGTCACTGTGGACCAGAACTGCTCCACAGACAGTCAATTAAGTCCCACAGAGCTTGGTGTAAGTCCAGCTGAATGGATTTAGTGTTAATAAGTGGTACTTTGGCCGTTTCACATGATTATGGGGCAGCACAGTGGCTCAGTGGCTAGCACTGCTGCCTCACAGTGTCAGAGACCCAGGTTCAATTCCAGCCTCAGGCGACTGTCTGTGTGGAGTTTGCACATTCCCCCCGTGTCTGTGTGGGTTTCCTCCCACAGTCTAAAGATGCGCAAATTAGGGTGGATTGGGCTGTCCAGTGATGTGTAGGCCATCTGGATTAACCATGGAAAATTGTTCTGTAGTGTCCAGGGACATGCAGGCTAGGTGGGTTAGCCATGGAAAATTGCCCCATAGTGTCCAGGGATGTGCAGGCTAGGTAGGTTAGCCATGGGAAATTGCCCCATAGTGTCCAGGGATGTGCAGGCTAGGTGGGTTAGCCATGGGAAATTGCCCCATAGTGTCCAGGGATGTGCAGGCTAGGTGGGTTAGCCATGGGGAATCCAGGCTGATGGGGTGGATCTGGGTGGGCTGCTCTTTGGTGGTTTTGAATTCCTGATGAAGGGCTCCTGTCCGAAACATCGATGTTCCTGCTCCTCAAATGCTGCCTGACCTGCTGTGCTTTTCCAGCAGGACTCTAACCTCCAGCATCTGCAGTCCTCACTTTCGCCTGCTCTTTGGTGGGTCAGTGCAGACTTGGGGCTGAATGATAGCCTCTTTCTGCATTCAGGGATTCTGGGATGATAACTACGCACGCACTGTTTAGTCAACCTTAATTTGATTATCCAAGTTTCAAGAATTTCGGTAAAATCAGAAGAAAAGGAGGCAAAAAGAATAAAATATGTTGCAATCCATGTTTTCAATAACCAAAGAGCATCTCAAAATCTTTTCTGGCCAATGAGACAGCCACAGTCATAATCTAGTCGCTACTACAGACAATTTGCACACAGCCAGCTCTTCACAACCAGCAATGGGATAACGGCCATGATCTATTGATTTCTCGGAGGCTGTCTGAGGGATAACTACAGAGGAACCTCGATTATCCGAAGGACACGGGCAGGGAGTATTTTGTTCGGATAATCGAATGCCGGCTAATCGAAGTTCATCTGTAGTTCCCTCTTTTTCACACAGGCGGTGGTGCGTGTATGGACTGAGCTGCCAGAGGAAGTGAGGGAGGCTGGTACAATTACAACATTTAAAAGGCATCTGGATGGGTATATGAATAGGAAGGGTTTAGGGGGACACGGGACAAGTGCTGGCAAATGGGACTGGATTAATTTAGGATATCTGGTCAGCACGGACGAGTTGGACTGAAGGGTCAGATTCTGTACTGTACATCTCTGACTCTATTAGCCATTGAAATATAGAACACTTTTTAAAACAGAAAAAAAATGAAGTATCTATTGCTTTGCAAAAATTCAAACCCTCAGAGATTGCCCCTCGCTCAATTATATGTTTTCCTAATTAATGTTCTTATGCACCTCTGGACCAGATGGTATGTGAACCTGGGCCTCCCAGCTTCAAGGTAGGGACACTACCACTGCCCTACTAGGTACCCCAATTCATTGCCAAATGAACACAGTTAATGCTGGATCCGTCGTTAATTTTAAATTGGAGATAGATTTTCGCTGCTAAGCGAAGGTATTAAGGGACCTGGGAGCAAATGGAGGAGGTCGGCCACTGGTCACCCATCAGCAGAACAGGGTCGAGGGGCTGAATGGCCTACTCCTGATCCTATGGTCCACTGGCGCATTAGCCTTAACTTCGCACTCAGTCCTGAAGTGGGACTTGAACCAGAAACGTTGTCACCAAAAAGGAGAGAGTGTGACAAACTGAGTTACAGCCGAGATCACAGACACACATATCGCATTGTATAACTCATTTTTATCTCAACAAAATAACTATTCCCAACACTGAGCCTCCTATGATAGACAAATGGTGTCACAAATGACTAGAAACTTAACAGGACTGGGCATACAAATACATGTCCATCATGACAGGTCAGAGGTCAGGAATCCAGGGCCCAGCTGCCATTGATAAGGCACAAACCTGGAGTTACCGCAGAAGGGAGTGCAGCTAGTGTACCCTAGACTGATACGGGGACGGCAGGATTGTCTAACGAGGAGAGATTGGGTCAACGGGACCTGTGTTCACCAGAGTTTAGAAAGATGAGAGGTGGATTTGATTGAAACGCGTTAAATTCTAACAGGCTAGGACATTGGTTAGGCCGATTTTGGAATACAGCGTCCAACTCTGGTCTCCCTGCTCCAGGAAAGATGTTGTGAAACTTGAAAGGGTGCAGAAAAGATTGACAAGGCTGTTGCTGGGGCTGGAGGGTTTGAGCTACAGGGAGAGGCTGAATAGGCTGGGTCAAAAAAACCCGCAGAACTGCAGATGCTGTAAGTCAGAAACAGAAACAGAGGTTGCTGGAGAAGCTCAGCATGCCTGGCAACATCTGTGGAGAGAAATCGGAGTTAGCGTTTCAGGTCCAGTGACCCAAGGAAGGGATGGTCTCTACCATTTCCTAGTTGAATATTATTAAATTGGAGAGGGTGCAGAAAATATTTACCGGGACGTAGTCGGGTCTGGAGGATCTGACTTATAAGGAGAGGCTGGGTCATTTTTCACTGGAGTGTCGGAGGCTGAGGGGTGATCTTATAGAGGTTTACAAAATCTTGAGGGGCATGAATAGGGTAAATAGACAAGGTCTTTTTCCCCAGGATAGGGGAGTTCAGAACTAGAGGGCATAGGTTTAGGGTGAGAGGGGAAAGGTTTTAAAGGGATCTATGGGGCAACTTTTTCACGCAGAGGGTGGTACGTGTATGGAATGAGCTGCCAGAAGAAGTAGTGGAGGCTGGTACAATTACAACATTTAAAAAGCATCTGGATGGGGAATAAGAATAGGAAGGGTTTAGAGGGATATGGGCCAAGTGCTGGCAAATAGGACTAAATTAGGTTAGGATATCTGGTCGGCATGGACAAGTTGGACTGAAAGGTCTGTTTCCGTGCTGTAAGACTCTACAATTGCCAATTAGGGAATTGCCCGTCCATGGCAAGAAGAATAAAACATTTTTTTAAAAAGTAGGTTATTTCCTTTTCTGGTCACCGCTCAGATTGAGGAGGTCATGTACAGATTGGGTGACCTTTATTTGCAAAACACCCACGTTCAGTCCACAGGCCCGGTAATAATTGTGCCATATCTATTTACAAATCCAGTCAACTCATCCTTTGTTCCTTTTAATTTTCGCATTACTGCCCTCTTTGTGTTTTGAGTTTGCACTTTCATCCCCCTTGACATTCAATCACCCCCCTTCCCTCCTTCCCTCACACCCACTTGGCCTGCCTCTGCAACCCGTTACCACGGTGACATTTTCTCGATCCCACAACATGATCTGAAAAATGAACCCTGGTGGGGAGCAGGTGTTTTTCTCATTGCCTGACCCCCCCCCTTCCCCACCCGCTTTGTGCTTCCAGAACGTTCTTTCCGTTCCTAGCATCGTCTTCACTGCCCCAGCGAGGGCAGGAATGGTCTTCTAGAAACTACTTGCATTCCACAGCAACCCCCAGCCCCCGCCCCAGAAAAGATGGAGAAACAATCACCAGGGGATTAAAATAACAATGCCTCCCTCCTCCCCACAATCCCTCATCCCACTTTGTCTGAAATTGTCTTGAAAATATTGCGGACAGAAAGCAAAGGGCTATTTGACATGGTTGGGTAGGTGAACGCAGGAATTTCTTATTAAAAAATCCAAATAGAGATGGCATTCCTAGGGTCTGGTGACTTCATACCAGTTTGCCATGTGAACTGGCAAGAAATTGGCCTCAATAAGGTGGCATCGGGTAAAACAGGCTGAATTTCATTTACATAGAGCCTTTCCTGCTCAACAAAACACTCCAGTTTATAGTGACTGAACCGTGTGCTTCCCCACCCCATTCCCCACTCACTCCTAATCTTCCCAATCCCTCCTTGATTTATGTCACAAATGAACCCATCTCAAATGGCAGCACAGGCTCGAAGGGCCAATGGCCCAACTCCAAACTTTATGTTATTAAGTCATGTCAAGGTTGTACAGGATGTTGGTGAGGCCTCTTCGGGAAAACTGTGTCCAGTTCTGGTCGTCCTGTTACAGGAAGGACATTATCAATATGGAGAGGGATCAGAAGAGATTTACCAGGATGTTGCCAGGAATGGAAGGCTTGAGTTATAAGAAGAGGCTTGGTAGGCCAGGACCTTTTTTTCCTTGGAGTGTGAGAGGTTGAGAGGTGTCCTTGAAGAGGTTTATAAAGTCATGAGGGGTACAGATCAGGTGAATAGCAAAGATCTTTACCCTGGGACGGGACTTCAAGATGAGGGAGCACATTTTTAAGGTGAGAGGAGAGAGATATAAAACACATGAGGAGTACTTTTTTGTAAACACAGAGGGTGGCTCACATGTGGAATGAGCTTCCAGAGGAAGTGTACGGAAGGATCTGGTCGAGAAGCAGGCAGGTGGGACTAGCTTAGTTTGGGATGATGGGCTGGTTGGACCGAAGGGTCTGTTTCCGTGCTGTGTGACTTTATGTCCAAATGCAATTTTAGAAGGTGATGGTGTTGAGTTGCAGTTCACCTTGAGGAGACTATACACGTTCACGTGTGTGTTATAGTCTGACATTATGAATAGTAATGGGAGAAGCTCAAGTTTTACAGCCTGCTGAGACCTGGAAGGATTGGCCACACTTTAAGGATTGACTGCCACGTTGCTGAAGTGGGGCTTGGACTGAGGGCTTTTAAGCTCAGAGGCAGGGACACTACCGAGCGTACCACAAGGTTTTGGAAGAGCTGCATTGAAATTTGTTGGTTGTTCATAGCCATTGGTGAATATGAAGGAGAGGCTACTCAGAGAGGGCAGAAGTACATGGAGAATTGGGCATTTATTGGGAAGAACTGGCAATTGTTGGCTGTTCTTGTAGTTCCTAAATGCATGAAGAGAGACTGGATCGGTAAGGACTATATTAACTGGAGATGTGAAGAGATGGAGGTGGGGGAGAATCTGATAGAAACCTACAGTGTTCCAACAGCATTAGACAGCATTAGGACAGGAAGGATGTTTCTGATGTCCCAGGGAGTTCAGACCCCGGGGGTGGGGGCAAGTGTCACAGTCTAAGGATACGAGGTTGGACTGGGATAAGCAGGAATGTCTTCACCCTGACAGCGGGGGAACCTGTTGAATTCTCTGCCACAGAAAACAGTTGAGGCCAAAACATTGAATGTTTCAAGAAGGAGTCGGATGAAGTTATAGGGTCATACAGCATGGAAAGATCAAAGGGTATGGAGGGAGAAAGCGGGGACTGAGATGGATGATCGGCCACCATCCTATTGAATGGGAGAGCAGGCTCGAAGGGCCGAATGACCTACTCCTGCTCCTATTTTCTATCTCTCTACAACAGCTCAAAGTATAACCTTAGCGGCATGGAGGGATAGGCAGAGGAAACAGACGGGGTGCTTAATGGTTTAGAGCTCCTTGTGATCTAATCCTGGTTTCTAAGCTGTCTCACAGGGTCAGTCGTGGTTCAGAGACATAAGGTCATGGGTTCAAGACCGACACTTGAAACTTGGGTGTAAAAATCACATGACCAGAGGAGCCCCCACCCACCTGAGATGTTCAGCTACAACCCTGGTCTAGACTGGATATGATCAGGTATTAAAGATGCTGAGATGTGTTGGGCTAATGCAGGAAGATAGCACAGAGCAGACTAAAAGGGCCTAATAGCCTACTTACGCCCCTAAGTTTTAAAAACACTCACTATTTTGAAGCAAAACAGAGGTGGTCGCCCTCTGGTGACCTGGACCAATATTTGCCCTTCATTCAACATCACAAATCACAAAGGATGATCTGCTTACCTGCTGTTTGTGGGAGCTTTTCCTGTGCACAAGTCGATTCCGACATGCCATAGGAGCTTAAGATATCCTACAGCTGTGACAGACGCTATACGAATGTAATGTCGCTTAATCTGCTCCTATTGCCCCCAAATCCTGAAAACCTGCCTCTTGGAATCACAGATTCCCTACAGTATGAAAACAGGCCCTTCAGCCCAACAAGTCCACACTGACCCTCCGAAGAGTAACCCACCCAGACCCATTGCCCTACATTTACTCTGACTAATGCACCTAACCTATACATCCCTGAACACTCTTGGCAATTTAGCATGGCCAATTCACCCTGACCTGCACAACTTTGGACTGTGGGAGGAAACCGGAGCACCCGGGAGGAAACCCACGCAGACACGGGGAGAACATGCAAACTCCACACAGTCAGTCACCCGAGGGTGGAATCGAACCCAGGTCCCCGGTGCCGTGAGGCAGCAGTGCTAACCACTGAGCCACTGTGCCGCCTCTTGAATGCCTCTGCCCCTGGTTTCCATTTTGCAATCCAGGAGCTTAGAAAGGGCATGACAGGGAGAAGAAAACTCGAAAACATAATTTCAGAGAGAGTTGGGCAGGTATGGAGTGGATGAGAGAGAGTCAGTGAAATTCTGTTGTGTGATGGCTCAGTGGTTAACACTGCTGCCCCACAGCACCAGGGTCCCAGGTTCGATTCCAGCCTCGGGTGACTGTCTGTGTGGAGTTTGCATGTTCTCCCCGTGTCTGTGTGGGTTTCCTCCTACAGTCCATGGATATACAGGTTAGGGTGGATTGGTCATACTAAATTGCCCCTTAGTGTCCAGGGGTGTGCAGGCTAGGTGGGTTAGCCATGGGAAAAGTAGTGTCGCAGGATGGGGTGGAATGCTCTTCAGAGGGTCAGTGTGGACTCAATGGGCTGAATGGCCTGCTTCCACACTGCAGGGATTCGCTAATAGGTTGCAGTTCATAATTAATGACTCTTCCAGGGTATAAAGCAACAGTTTCTATTTGTGTAGCACCTTTAGTGTAATTAAGGTTGCCAAGGTACTTCTCTGAAGCAATAGGACATGGAGTCACTTGAGGCAATTGTTTAGGTCAGGTGACCAAAAGCTTGGCCAACCAAGGAGGTTTTAATGAGTTTTTCAAAAGATGGAAGGAGAGGCAGAGAGCTTTAATGGTGGGTACTCCCAGTATTGGGTACTTCGGTAATGCCAACACTGAAGCAATTAAAATTCGCAATGCTCGTGAGACTGGGAGAATTTGCAGAGTGCAGATATCTTAGACCATAATATACAGGAGCAGAAATTAGGCCATTCATCCCATCGAGTCTGCTCTGCCATTCAATCATGGCTGATAGGTTCTTGATTACCAAGGGTGAGGGGGAGAATGGGGTGGAGAAACCTATCTATCTCAGTCTTAAATATACTCAATGACCCGGCCTCCACAGCCTTCTGTGGCAGTGAATTCCATCGATTCCCCACTCTCTGGCTGAAGAAGTTTCTCCTTATCCCCGTTCTAAAAGGTCTTCCCTTTACTCTAAGGCTGTGCCCTCGGGTCCTAGTCTTTCCTATCAATGGAAACATCTTCCCAACATCTACTCTGTCCAGGCCATTCAGTATTCTGTATGTTCCAATTAGAACCCCCTCATCTTTCTAAACTCCGTCTTGGAGGGTTGCAGGACTGGAGAAAGTTAGAGTTGGGGAGGATGGGAGGTCATGGAGGGATTTGAGAAAAACGATAAGAACTGTGGAGAAACTGAAGCATTTCAGGTGCTTGGAGAAGGTCCTGAGGAAAGGCTACACCCGAAATGTCGACTTCCCCACCCCCTGATGCTGCCTGCCTTGCTGTGTTCCACCAGCCTCCTGCCTGTCCCTCCTGATGCTGCCTGCCTTGCTGTGTTCCTCCAGCTTCCTGCCTGTCTCTCCTGATGCTGCCTGCCTTGCTGTGTTCCCCCAGCCTCCTGCCTGTCCCTCCTGATGCTGCCTGCCTTGCTGTGTTCCTCCAGCTTCCTGCCTGTCCCTCCTGATGCTGCCTGCCTTGCTGTGTTCCCCCAGCCTCCTGCCTGTCCCTCCTGATGCTGCCTGCCTTGCTGTGTTCCTCCAGCTTCCTGCCTGTCCCTCCTGATGCTGCCTGCCTTGCTGTGTTCCTCCAGCCTCCTGCCTGTCCCTCCTGATGCTGCCTGCCTTGCTGTGTTCCTCCAGCTTCCTGCCTGTCCCTCCTGATGCTGCCTGCCTTGCTGTGTTCCCCCAGCCTCCTGCCTGTCCCTCCTGATGCTGCCTGCCTTGCTGTGTTCCTCCAGCTTCCTGCCTGTCCCTCCTGATGCTGCCTGCCTTGCTGTGTTCCCCCAGCCTCCTGCCTGTCCCTCCTGATGCTGCCTGCCTTGCTGTGTTCCTCCAGCTTCCTGCCTGTCCCTCCTGATGCTGCCTGCCTTGCTGTGTTCCCCCAGTCTCCTGCCTGTCCCTCCTGATGCTGCCTGCCTTGCTGTGTTCCCCCAGCCTCCTGCCTGTCCCTCCTGATGCTGCCTGCCTTGCTGTGCTCTCCCAGCCTCCTGCCTCTCCCTCCTGATGCTGCCTGCCTTGCTGTGTTCCACCAACCTCCTGCCTGTCCCTCCTGATGCTGCCTGCCTTGCTGTGCTCTCCCAGCCTCCTGCCTGTCCCCCCTGATGCTGCCTGCCTTGCTGTGTTCCACCAACCTCCTGCCTGTCCCTCCTGATGCTGCCTGCCTTGCTGTGTTCCACCAACCTCCTGCCTGTCCCTCCTGTTGCTGCCTGGCTTGCTGTGTTCCCCCAGCCTCCTGCCTGTCCCTCCTCACACTGCCTGTCTTGCTGTGTTCCCCCAGCCTCCTGCCTGTCTCTCCTGATGCTGCCTGCCTTGCTGTGTTCTCCCAGCCACCTGCCTGTCCCTCCTGATGCTGCCTGTCTTGCTGTGTTCCCCCAGCCTCCTGCCTGTCCCTCCTCACACTGCCTGTCTTGCTGTGTTCCCCCAACCTCCTGCCTGTCTCTCCTGATGCTGCCTGCCTTGCTGTGTTCTCCCAGCCACCTGCCTGTCCCTCCTGATGCTGCCTGTCTTGCTGTGTTCCCCCAGCCTCCTGCCTGTCCCTCCTCACACTGCCTGTCTTCCTGTGTTCCCCCAACCTCCTGCCTGTCCCTCCTGTTGCTGCCTGCCTTGCTGTGTTCTCCCAACCACCTGCCTGTCCCTCCTGATGCTGCCTGGCTTGCTGTGTTCCCCCAACCTCCTGCCTGTCTCTCCTGATGCTGCCTGCCTTGCTGTGTTCCCCCAACCTCCTGCCTGTCCCTCCTGACGCTGCCTGCCTTGCTGTGTTCCCCCAACCTCCTGCCTGTCCCTCCTGATGCTGCCTGCCTTGCTGTGTTCTCCAAGCCTCCTGCCTGTCTCTCCTGATGCTGCCTGCCTTGCTGTGTTCCTCCAGCCTCCTGCCTGTCTCTCCTGATGCTGCCTGCCTTGCTGTGTTCCTCCAGCCTCCTGCTTGTCTACCTTGGAATCCAACATCTGCATTTTTTTTGTCTCTAACAGAGGAAGTGGTAGAGGCAGGTACAATTGCAGCAGTTAAAAGGCATTTGGGCAGGTACATGGATAGGGAAGAGTTTAGAGGGATACGGGCCAAACGCTGGCAAACGGGACTTTGGTTGGGATATCCGATCAGCATGTACGAGGTGGGCCGAAGGGCCTGTTTCCATGCTGTATGATATAAGTTGGGTTGCCAACTTATATCATACTCTCTTTGTGAATATGTGTGAATATAAAATTAATTACCAACCAGGACATGTTATTGTGGAGATGAACAGAAAATACCGAGCGTGGGGATTTAAAATTTACATGTGCAACCCTCCCCCTATACACAGAAATCTCAGGCACACTGGAGTAAACAAGAGTCCTTCTGAACTGACCTCAGCAAATGCATCACGTAAACGCAGAAAAAACCCCCCAGAAAATGAACAAAGAAGCAGTCTGCAGTTTCGAAGGGACCTAATCTAAATAAAGCCGTGCCGTTCTGTGTGTAATCCTAACTTTATCAGATCCACGGGTGAGTTGTCTTATTAATAAGCCATTATTCATCTATCCAACTCTCCCTTGTCTCCCAGACGCAACACTCCATCAGACAATTGGTTCAACTTCACTGGATGAATTTTAACTCATTCCATCAGTCTGTGTTGATCTATAGATCCTTTTAGGCTTAATCCCCGGGCAGCTTCATAAAGATCTTTGAATCAGCGAGCAGATAGAACCTGAGGTGACTCAGTGGTTAGCGCTGCAGCCTCACAGCGCCAGGGACCTGGGTTCGATTCCACCCTCGGGCAACTGCCTGTGTGGAGTTTGCATATTCTCCCCGTGCCTGCATGGATTTCCTCCCACAGTCCAAAGATGTGCAGGTTAGGGTGGACTGGCTGTGCTCAATTGCCCTGCAGTGTGCAGGCTAAGTGTATTAGCCATGGGATTTACAGAGATAGGGTGTGAACTCAATGGGCTGAATGGCCTGCTTCCACACTGTTCTACAATTTGCTGAGCGGTGGGGGTAAAACTGGATGTAGAACGCATCCGTCCCTGAGAAGAGAGGGCTGCCCTATGGATTGCGATTGGGTCAAATGGCTGATATATTCTGCTCTGAAGCAGTGGTGTGGGGTGGGTGCAAACAAAATAGGAAGATGATCAGTGCCTCAAATACATATAAATATGTTGCATAAGAAAGATGTGATTTTGGGTTCGTTGGAAATGGTGGGACAGTCAAACGCCAATGTTTACTTGTTCTCAATTTGCTAAGACTGTACACAATCAAACTGCTCTAGTGACTGCAGATGAATATAAAGATATTTTCATGCATAAAGTGTATTTTTGAAATAAAGATGGAAACAAGGAGAGGGTTCAGAAGAGATTTACCAGGATCTTGCCAAGAACAGAGGGTTTCAGCTATAGAGAGAGGCTAGGACTGTATTCCCTGGAGCGTAGGAGGTTGAGGGGGTGACCTTACAGAGGTTTATAAATTCATGAGGGGTATGGATAGGGAAAGGACCTTTGCTATCCACCTTAAAACTGGATGGTTTGAGTCATAAAGAGATGGATAGACTGGGGCTATTTTCCCTGGAGCATCGGAGGCTGAAGGGTGACCTTATAGAGGTTTATAAAATCATGAGGGTAATAGATAACGTGAATGGCAAAGGTCTTTGCCCTCAGACTAGGTGGACCGAGGGATCTGTTTCCGTGCTGTATGACTCTCAAATTCTGAGCGGACTTGATGTGGTGGACACTGGGAGGCTGTTTCTCCCTGGCTGGAAGACCTCAGACTAGAGCACCCCGTTTCTATCCTGACTCTTGCCTCTTCATTGGTGACTAACCACCCCACCATCTCACCACCATCAAGAAAGCCCCAATCGGGTGCCTGACTAGTGCCTGACAGGCCTCTCGGCCCATCAGGTACCTCGTTCAACTGGAGTCCCGTTCTGTGTGAAGTCGAAGGCCAATCAGAGGCCTAGGCCTGCTCAACAGTGAAGAGCCTCACCAAAGAGATGCTAGTTTTCTTCTTATAGGAGGACGTTTAGAATCACTGGGTGACGGTTGTGAGGAGAAATATCTGGGGAGAGGTGCGAGGGCATTTAGAGTAAAGGCTTATGCTAAGTAGTCATCCTTCCATTCCCCCATTTCATGTCATTAATTGCCCCGGGGACTTGGACAGGGGCCTTCAAGCGATTCGTCAGGACCCCCTAGATACCCGGTCGGGTAAGTGCCGTATCCCCCATTCGCTTCCCCATTGCCTTGTGACCGTGTTCCTTTACTTCCTATCAGAATGGTGTTATGAAACGTGAAAGGGTTCAGAAAAAATTTACAAGGATGTTGCCAGGGTTGGAGGGTGTGAGCTATAGGGAGAGGCTGAACAGGCTGAGGCTGCTTTCTCTGGAGCGCGGAGGCTGAGGGGTGACCTTATAGCGGTTTATAAACTCATGAGGGGCATGGATAGGATAAATAGAAAAGGCCTTTTCCCTGGGGTCATAGAGGGCATAGGTTTAGGGTGAGAGAGGAAAGATATAAAAGGGACCTAAGGGGCAACCTTTTCATGCAGATGGTGGTATGTGTATGGAATGAGCCGCCAGAGGAAGTGGTGGAGGCTGGTACAATTACAGCATTTAAAAGGCATCTGGATGGGTATATGAATAGAAAGGGTTTAGAAGAATATGGGCCAAGTGCTGGCAAATGGGACTAGATTAGGTTAGGATATCTGGTCGGCATGGATAATTTGGACCGAAGGGTCTGTTTCTATGCTGCACAGCTCTATGACTCTACGTGATAATCGTCCAACTCTTTTGCAAATACCTGAGTTAACCGTGCCCCCCCAAAACACTCTCAAACAGTGCACTTTGCACCCTAACCACCAGCCGCGTGAGAACAGACAAGGATCTGGTCTACTTTTTTCCAACAGCCTTAAACCAATTCCATGATGAGGGAAATAGATTACAAAAATAAAGGGATTAGCCTTCAGAAACACAGGGTGCACGAGAGGCCACATTTGGAGTACTGTGAATAGTACCAGTCACCTTAATTAAGGAGGGATGTAAACGTATTAGAATCCTCACAGTATGGAAGTAGGCCATTCGGCCCATGCCGACCCTCCGAAAAGCATCCCATAAAGACCCACACCCCACCGACCATATCCCTGTTTTCCCCATAGCTAATCCAGCTAACCTACACATCCCTGAACGCTGTAGGCAATTTAGCACAGCCAATTCACCCTAACCTGTACATCTTTGGATTGTGGGAGGAAACCCATGCAGACACGGGGAGAATGTACAAACTTCACACAGTCGACCGCGGCTGGAATCGAACCCAGGTCCCTGGTGTTGTGAAGCAGCAGTGCTAACCACTGAGCCACATTTGGACGAAGGGTCTACCAGACTAATATCTGAGTAAGTGGGTTGCCTTTTCAGGCAAGGTCAAACAGGCTGAGCTTGTATCTGAGCAATGAGAGCTGGAAGGCTCATTGGTCTCTTTATTATGTTTCTCTCTCTGAGGACGCTGCCAGACCTGCTGAGTTTCTCCAACCATTTCTGTTTTCCTTGTTTAAGATCCTGAGGGTGCATGTGGGAAAAGGATGTTCCTGCATGCTGGAAGATCTGGGACCACGGCTCATTGTTCAAAACTGAAGGCTTGTCCATTTGAGAAAGAGACAAGGATAAATGTTTTCTCAAGAAGGGCCATGAGTCTTTGGGGTGGCACAGTGGCTCAGTGGTTAGCACTGCTGCCCCAGGGACCCAAGTTCAATTCCAGCATTGGGTGTCTGTGTGGAGTTTGCACATTCTCCCCTTGTCTGTGTGGGTTACCTTCCACAGTCCAAAGATGTGCAGGGCAGGTGAATTGACCATGCCAAATTGCCCCATAGTTTTCAGGGATGCATAAGTTACGTGCTTTAGTCATGGGTAAATGTAAAAGAACAGGTTTGGGTGGGATACTTTTCAGAGGGTCGGTGTGAACTTGTTGGGCTGAAGGGTCTGTTTCCACACTGTAGAGATTCTAAAATAGATTATAGGGTCACAATGTGGGGAAAACATTTGGAATACATTGCTCCTGACACAGCGATGTGGTTGACTCCTCATTAGTTGTGGGCCAATAGAGTCATAGAGATGTACAGCACGGAAACAGACCCTTCGGTCCAACCCGTCCATGCTGACCAGATATCCCAACCCAATCTAGTCCCACCTGCCAGCAAACGGCCCATATCCCTCCAAACCCTTCCTATTCATATACCCATCCATATGCCTTTTAAATGTTGCAATTGTACCAGCCTCCACCACTTCCTCTGGTAACTCATTCTATACACGTACCACCCTCTGCGTGAAAAAGTTGCTCTTTAGGCCTCTTTTATATCTTGCCCCTCTCACCCTAAACCTATGATCTCTAGTTCTGGACTCCCCCACCCCAGGGAAAAGACTTTGCCTATTTATCCTGTCCATGCTCCTCATGATTTTATAAACCTCTATAAGGTCACCCCTCAGCCTCCGACGCTCCAGGGAAAACAGCCCCAGCCTGTTCAGCCTCTCCATATAGCTCAAATCCTCCAACCCTGGCAACATCCTTCCAAATCATTTCTGAACCCTTTCAGGTTTCACAACATCTTTCCAATAGGAAGGAGACCAGAATTGCATGCAATATTCCAACAATGGCCTAACCAATGTCCTGTACAGCCGCAATATGACCTCCCAATTCCTGTGCTCAATACTCTGACCAATAAAGGAAAGCATACCAAACGCCTTCTTCACTATCCTATCTACCTGCGACTCCACTTTCAAGGAGCTATGAATCTGCACTCCAAGGTCTCTTTGTTCATCAACACTCAGGAAAGGTGTCAGGTGGGTTACTCTTCGGTGTGGATTTGTTGGGCCGAAGGGCCTGTTTCCACACTGTAGGGATTCTATGGAGTCTTTGGAAAGTGCTTCCTCAAAAGGCAGTGGTGGAAGCAAAGCCTTTGGGTATTCTAAGGCAGAGTTGGATAGTTTCTTAATGAGCAAAGAATTCTCAGGGATAGGTGGACTGGAGGGGCTGAATGGCCTAATTCATTTATTCAATGCCTGCTTGTTCTCAAACCCCTCAGCCAAAAAGTATCGGTTTCTCTTTCTCTCAGTGCTTCCAAAACGTCTCTGCCCCATTTCACGGTTTGAAAATTGTCACCATCCTCTTCGGTAATGATGGAGAGAGAGCCTGGGGTGGGAGAGGATCAGAGGAGAGGGCCGAGTGTCCGTTGGCAGTCTGCGTAGACGTCTTGGAGCTCATGATCCTAACTTAGGGGGACCCTGGTTCCCTCCACATCCAGAATCTCCCTCCTCAACCCCATATCATCTCAAACATGTCACTCGAGCTCCTCTGACACACTTGGACGCAAAGTATCAACAACGGTTTGGGACAGAGAATTCCAGAGGTGGAGGAGAGCAATCAAAGGAGGAGAGAGAGGGAGAGAAAGATAGATACAGAGCGAGAAAGAGAGAAAAAGAGAGAAAACGAGAGAACGAGAGAGAAAAGAGAGAACGAGAGAGAAATAAAGAAAGAGAAAGAGGGAAGGAGAGAGAGAGAGGGGGAGAGAAGAGAAAGAAAAAGAGAGGGAGAGAAGAGAAAGAAAAAGAGAGGGAGAGAAGAGAGAAAGAGAGAGAGGGAGAGAGGGAGAAAGAAAAAGAGAGGGAGAGAGGGAGAAAGAAAAAGAGAGGGAGAGAGGGAGAAAGAAAAAGAGAGGGAGAGAGGGAGAGAGGGAGAAAAAGAGAGAAAGAGAGAAAGGAAAGAAAAAGAGAGGGAGAGATAAAAAGAAAGAGAAAAAAGAGAAAGAGAAAAAGAGAAAGAGAGAGAGAGGAGAAAGAGAGAGAGAGAGAAGGGGGATTGGGGGAGAGAAAGAACAAACTGACATCCAGGAGGCAAAAGAAAAAATCAAAATATTATATCTAGTTAGAGGGAAATCTGGAAGCTTTAGTTGACTGGAAATCTGCACGTTGGTGAAATTTAATGAAAAGGTCAGCACAGTTAAAAAGCATCAATTCTCTCATTTCCTCCCTTCCCTTCTGTGACAGCTCCGACTGCGATAAAAGTAATTTAAAAGAAAATAAAAATGACCTTAAAAGTCGAAGTTGCGGCTCGATGTGGTGGAGAGTCCCCGGTGGACTGTGCAGAGTCCCAGATGATGACAGGAGCTGGGCCAATTCACCCCCGTGGTCTGAAGTCCCTCTGCCCCATGATGTCAGGCTGTTTAGTTCCAATCCCTGCGTTTGCCAACAGCAGCCGGCTCTCCAGGTCAGCAGCAAGTTGCTATTCAGTCAAGCATTTCTCCTCTTTCACAAAAACGTTCTCCAGCAGCACCCTCAGCCGAAACTTGGCATAACTCACCCAGATCTTGGGCTCAACTGGATTCACAGTCAGTCTTACACTTCAGTGTGAGAAATTACAAACAGTCACTTCCAAATGCCATGGTCGCCTCCAGCTCCTGCACAGGTGCTACGTTTGTCTCTCTCCTCCCGTTTTTATAAGTCATCCTTCCTCCTACTCTCTCTCTCTCTCATTGTACAGTGAGAACCAGGGACACAGGACCCTGTGCCTAACCTGTTATACACTGTTTGAAAGACCACTGTCAAGTTGTGACAATACAGTCTGAGAAACAGGAAGTGGCTTACAGAGTCTCCGGGCGTCCAGTAAGCTTTTCTCAAAGACCTGAGCTTTTCATCCATCACATAGAAGTATTAACCCCCTCCTTCCCGGATCATTGCTTTTTCTCAGGCGCTTGCGAAAGTCTTACACTCTCGGCACCCGTCTCCCCAACAGTACTGTGTGTGTGTGTGTGTGAGAGAGACAGAGACCCCGCAACAGGGACTACAGCAACTGGGGCACCTTCCCAAGGGGTCATTAAGGACGGGAGTTTAATGCAGAGCTTTCCAGATCTCAAGATCTAATGTGTTTTTTTAAAAAAAAATTATTTCATGCGTCATAGCAGCAGTAATGTTTCATTTCCAACCCACTCACTTCCTGATGTTACACACTCTCCCTCAGCAGCTCATACAATTAGAAATTCATCTTTGAGCAGACCTCACTCTGTATCTAACCCCGTGCTGTCCCTGTCCTGGGAGTGTTTGATGGGGGAACAGTGTAGAGAAAGCTTTACTCTGTATCTAACCCCGTGCTGTCCCTGTCCTGGGAGTGTTTGATGGGGACAGTGTAGAGGTAGCTTTACTCTGTATCTAACCCCGTGCTGTCCCTGTCCTGGGAGTGTTTGATGGTGGAACAGTGTAGAGGGAGCTTTACTCTGTATCTAACCCCGTGCTGTCCCTGTCCTGGGAGTGTTTGATGGGGGAACAGTGTAGAGGGAGCTTTACTCTGTATCTAACCCCGTGCCGACCCTGTCCTGGGAGTGTTTGATGGGGGAACAGTGTAGAGAGAGCTTTACTCTGTACCTAACCCTGTGCTGTCCCTGTCCTGGGAGTGTTTGATGGGGACAGTGTAGAGATAACTTTACTCTGTATCTAACCCCGTGCTGTCCCTGTCCTGGGGTGTTTGATGGGGACAGTGTAGAGATAACTTTACTCTGTATCTAACCCCGTGCTGTCCCTGTCCTGGGAGTGTTTGATGGGGGAACAGTGTAGAGGGAGGTTTACTCTGTATCTAGACATTCCTGATGAAGGGCTTTTGCCCGAAACGTCGATTCTCCTGCCCCTCGGATGCTGCCTGAACTGCTGTGCTTTTCCAGCACCTCGAATCCAGAATCTGGTTTCCAGCATCTGCAGTCATTGTTTTTACCTTACTCTGTATCTAACCCAGTGCTATCCCTGTCCTGGGAGTGCTCTGTATAGAGGGAAGCTCCCTCTACACTGTCCCCATCAAACACTCCCAGGACAGGGACAGCACAGGGTTAGATACAGAGTAAAGCTCCCTCTACACTGTCCCCCATCAAACACTCCCAGGACAGGGACAGCATGGGGTTAGATACAGAGTAAAGCTCCCTCTACACTGTCCCCCATCAAACACTCCCAGGGACAGGGACAGCACAGGGTTAGATACAGAGTAAAGCTCCCTCTACACTGTCCCCCATCAAACACTCCCAGGACAGGGACAGCACGGGGTTAGATACAGAGTAAAGCTCCCTCTGCTCTTTTACAGGGTTGTGAAGTTTCCTACATTGTGTTGAAATTCTCCAGAGTTCAGCAGAACAAAGGAAAATCTCACTCAGCCACCCGAGAGTTCGAAAGATCTGGATAAGGCTAACTCTGAGAGATTAATCTATTGGTCAGTGAACTGAATACCCAGAGAGTACACTCTTAGAATAAAGCACCGAGTATTTAGGACAGTGATGGGAGAACATGCTTCACCCAATGCGACTGTGAATCAGTGTGAATCCAGACCTTTGTTTAATATTCCATTTCTGACACGGGTAAGGCTGAGAGGGAGATAGAGATTGGCTCTCACAGAGAATGGAGGGATAAGGATAACCAGTGGGAATAGGGATCGAAACTGAAGACCAGCTATTGTCAGATTGAATGGAGCAGCAGGCTAACGTTAGCATCTTCTACGTCGCGCTAAGCTCCTTCAGTAGTTTGAACTGAAGATGTAATTGATGTCCCCAGGATGGAGCTGGAGTAATGTCCTCACAACAGAGCTGGGCTGTGGTCTCCAGGATGGAGCTGGGCTGTGGACCCCAGAATGGAGCTGGGCTGTGGGCCCCAGGACAGAGATGGGCTGTGGGCCCCAGGCTGGAGCTGGGCTGTGGACCCCAGGACAGAGGTGGGCTGTGGGCCCCATGACAGAGCTGGGCTGTGGGCCCCAGGATGGAGGTGGGCTGTGGGGCCCAGGATGGAGCTGGGCTGTGGACCCCAGGACAGAGGTGGGCTGTGGGCCCCATGACAGAGCTGGGCTGTGGGCCCCAGGATGGAGGTGGGCTGTGGGGCCCAGGATGGAGCTGGGCTGTGGGTCCCAGGACAGAGCTGGGCTGTGGACCCAGGATGGAGCTGGGCTGTGGGCCCCAGGACAGAGCTGGGCTGTGGGCCCCAGGATGGAGGTGGGCTGTGGGGCCCAGGATGGAGCTGGGCTGTGGGTCCCAGGACAGAGCTGGGCTGTGGACCCAGGATGGAGCTGGGCTGTGGGCCCCAGGACAGAGCTGGGCTGTGGACCCCAGGATGGAGGTGGGCTGTGGGCCCCAGGACAGAGCTGGGCCGTGGACCCCAGGATGGAGGTGGGCTGTGGGCCCCTGGATGGAGCTGGGCTGTGGACCCCAGGATGGAGCTGGGTGTGGATCCCAGGATGGAACGGGGCTGTGGGCCCCAAGTCGGAGCTGGGCTGTGGACCCCAGGATGGAGCTGGGCTGTGGGCCCCAGGTCGGGAGCTGGGCTCAGATCCCTACAAAGGCAATCTTCGAACAGCCTATGCCACCCCTGATGCCACGGTGTGTTTACTCCAATGGACTAGTCTGGTTGACATCTGTTATAATTCATTCACTGACCTTATTCACAGACTCTAAAAATATCTAAACAACAGCAGCCACCTCACCACCAAACCAATCAGACAATCACAACTTCCTCTTTCTGTGGGAACCTATTTATTCAGCTTGACAACATCCCACATGAGACTGGCAATGCAGATTTGGCACTTGAGACAGGTCTCTTTTCAAACACTTGTGATCTCTTCCTGTGTGCGTAGTGACCAGCTGTGGGTGTGCCCGTCTGCGACCAGGGGAAGTGACAAAGATATTGGACTGGTCGACGTTGGCGAGGGGCCAAGGAAACCTACGTGACACCCAGCATCAAGGGGTGGCATTCAGAGGGCAGTTGGCGGTGGAAGGATGTCAAAGGGGCAATTTGTCACGTAAGGGTTGAGACTCTCTCATCCTGGCTGAGCCAGTGCCACGCTGTCAGCTTTATTCAACCACTAGCTGGCCTGCCCTCTCAAAAGGGGATGTGCAATATCTTACGGTGCTATTCCAATGGAGGATGTTGCAGATGTCCCCATTCCTGGTGTCCCGGCCAATATCTGTCCCTTGTAACGGACCCCGTGTGAAGGAGAATTGGATCCTTATCTGATTGTTTCTTGGGGTACAGGATGGGGGTGTGGTTGGGGGAATGCAGGCTCTGGGGTGAGTATACTGCTGTTTATTTCCCTTTATAAGGTGGTACTGACCTGGCCCCATCTCGGGCCGCTGAAGTCCATGTGATGTAGGGTCATCTTCCTACCCCCTTCTCTCTTCCCCCTCTCACCCCCCCCAAGTTCTCCCTTCCCTTCTCTCTGCGCCCTCTCTCCCCTTATTCCCTCTTCCCCTTCTCTACCACCTCTCCCCCTCCTGTTCTCTCTCCCCCATTCCCCTTCTGTCCCCATCCCCCTCCCCTTCTCTCTCTATCTCTCTCCCTCTCACCACCCCCTTCCCTTGCCCCCTTCTGTCCCACCTCTCCACTCCCCTTCTCTCTTCCCCCATCCCCCTCCCCTTCTCTCTCCCCATCCCCTCCCCTTCTCTCTCCCCCATCCCCTCCCCTTCTCTCTTGCCCATCTCTCTCCCTCTCACCAACCCCTTCTCTCTCCCCATTCCCCTCCCCTTCTCTCTCCCCCATCTCTCTCCCTCTCACCCCCCCTTCCCTTTCCCCCTTCTGTCCCACCTCTCCCCTCCCCTTCTCTCACCCCATCACCCTCCCCTTCTCTCTCCCCCATCTCTCTCCCTCTCACCCCCCCTTCCCTTTCCCCCTTCTGTCCCACCTCTCCCCTCCCCTCCTCTCACCCCCATCATCCTCTCCTTCTCTCTCCCCATCTCTCTCCCTCTCACCACCCCCTTCCCTTTCCTCCTTCTGTCCCACCTCTCCCCTCCCCTTCTCTCTCTCTCCCCTCCCCTTCTCTCTCTCTCCCCATTCCCCTCCCCTCCTCTCTCCCCCATCTCTCTCCCTCTCACCATCCCCTTCCCTTTCCCCCTTCTGTCCACCTCTCTCCTCCTCTCCCCTTCTCTCTCCCCCCCATCTCCCTTCCCTTCTCTCTCTCCCCTTTCCGCCTTCTCTCACGCCTCCTCGGTCTTTCCCTCCCCCTTTGTCTCCCCCCTTTCCCCCTCTCTACCCTTCTCTCTCCCCTTCTCTCTCCCCCTCCCCACATTCACCGCCCACCCAGTTCTCCCTTCCCATCTCACTATGCCATCTCTTCCCCATCCCCTCTACCCTTCTCTCTGCCAAGACCCTCCCCTTCTCTCTCCCTCTACCCCCCTCTCCCTTCCCTTCTTTCTACCCCCCTCCCTCCTCTCTGTTCTCCCCTTTTCTCCTTCCACCCCTCTCTCGCCCCACCTCTTAACTGCCCTCTGAAAGGGGCCACTCAGTTCAAGGGGCAATTAGGGATGAGTAAGAAAGGATGGCCTCACCAGTGAAGCCCACAACTGGCGAGAGAACAAAGAGCCAAGTGAATGAGTCGTTGCGTTACTAGAGTACCCCATTGGCTGTGAAGCGTTTTGGGATGTCCTGCGATTGGGAAAGGTGCTACATAAATGCAGGTCGCTCCTTCATTCATTCAACCTGCATAGACGGTGAATCCCCAGGGGACCATCATTAACAGTGAGCAGAGGGATTATGGGGAGTCTCTGTTTTCTTGGGAATCTCCTGAGTACCTTCAGTTCGCAAGGGTGTTCTTGCAAAGCATTCAGATCTCAGCTCGCTCACACACATCGATAATCGGCAGCCTCGCTGGGGTTTGTTGTACATGTAAGAAGCTGTCCTTTGTGTGGGAAACTCCAAAACCATGGGGAAAAGTTCTGTTTACCTGCTATTACCCGCACTGATTGGGTGTGAATGAAACAATGTGCATTTATACAGTGCCTTTGACATAGTAAGAGGTCACAGGCCTTCAGTGAATGAGAGGTAGCAGAGAGCAGGGAGGCCGTTATTCTGACTCTGCTGGTTTCTTGGCCCTGAAGTTAAGTGTTGCAACCTCCCCTAGCTTCAGTGAAGTGACAGAGGCCAGTGGTGCGAGAGTGGGCATGGGAGGGGTTGGGGTAGGTAAGCCCCCTCCCCTGCCAACGCTCAGTAGCAGCCGTGTGTACCATCCACACGATGCACTGCAGCAACTCACCAGGGCTCCATGGTCAGCCTTTCCCAAACCCTCCATCTAGTCTCGGACCTTTTTTGGGGGGGGGGGGGGAGATGGGGGGACACCATCTCTGAATAAGGGGTCACCTGTTGAAGACAGAGATGGGGAGGAATATCTTCTCTCTGAGAGGAGTTAACCTGTGGTGTTGTTTACCGCAGAGGACTGTCGAGGCTGGGACATTCAGTAAGTTGAAGGCTGAGACAGAGAGATTTTTTAATGAAGGGAATTGAGGGAAAAGGCAGGAAAGTGGGGATGAGGATCATCAGATCAGATCTAAATGGCAGACTAGTCTCAATGGGCTCTAATGTTACCACATTACATGACCTTATAGGAACATAGAAGAGTACAGCACAGTTCAGGCCCTTCAGCCCTCCATGTTGTACTGACCTTTTATCCTACTCTCGGATCAGACTAACTTACGTTCCCTTCATTTTACTATCATCCACGTGCCTGACCAAGAGTTGCTTAAATGTCCCTAATGTATCTGACCCTACTACCACTGCTAGCAGTGCATTCCACACACCCACCACTCTCTGTGTAAAGAACCTACCTCTGACATCTCCCCTAAACCTTCCACCAATCACCTTAAAATTAAGTCCCCTTGTGATAGCCATTTCCGCCCTGGGAAAAAAGTCTCTGGCTATGAAGGAGGACAAGGGGCAGCAGATACACGGGAACACCACCCCCTGCAAGTTCCCCTCCACTCCCCATCCTGACTTGGAAATACATCGCCGTTCCCTCAGTGTCGCTGGGTCGGAATCCTGGAATTCTCTCCCTCAGGGCATTGTGGGTCAACCCACAGCACATGGACTGCAGCGGTTCAGAAGGCAGCTCACCCTCACCTTCTCAAGGGGGCAATTAGGGCTAAGTGCTGGGCCCAGCCAGTGTCATCTCAGGGGTGAATAAATTTTAACAAATGCTCATTCAATGGGCTAATGAGCTATTAGCACAGGCTTCCACTGAATTAGTTACTAGCCAATTGAAATCCCCCTTCCACCACGTGACTGCTGTTCCCAAATTTTTTATTCAGTCATGGGCTTGTGGGCATTGTTGGAGTGTGTCAACATTTATTGCCTGTCCCTAGTTGACCCTTGAGAAGGTGGGGTTGAGCTGCCTTCTTGAACCGCTGCAGTCCATGTGCTGTGGGTAGACCCACAATGCCCTTAGGGAGGGAATTCCAGGATTTTGACCCTGCGTGCTGTGGGTAGACCCACAATGCTGAAGTTTGCGTGTGTGTTGTTTGTATCTCACTTGGAGCAGACGTTCAGAGAGCTGTAGTCACAATTGAGGCTGGCATCCAGAGAGGGAAAAGACAGATTTATGAGCGCTTTCGGATAAGAATAGGTTCGCACGGCTCAAAGTCCCAGAGCAGGAGGAGGACGAGGATCTCAGGAAAGCCTTCTGTGACTCATTCGAGAATATCCTTTCTGTCAAGGCAGTTCCATAAATAGCGAGGAACGAGAAAGGATGACAAGTTGTCAGAAAAGGAAGGGGAATGCGGTCATTTTAGGGAAATGTGAAGGTCGACAAAGCACTTTGTAAGATCAGGGAGACTGGAGCCAGCCAAGGGCAGTCCCTGGTGTAATGCGCTAAGGGAAACGGGCCCATTCATTTCTGCACAGCAAGATCCCACTGACATTCAATGTGGAAATGACGGGAAAACGTTTGTCCTTTCTCCAGAATGTTGATTGTAGGATAAATATTGGCCACTAGGTAGTCACCGCACCCCACACTCCAACCACTCCTCTTTAAAATAACATCATGGGTTTAAAAACAAATTCGCATCCATCAAACAGGCAGATGGAGGAGTCAGGCAAATGAATCATGCAGAGGTCAGTATCTCCAACAGTGCGGCACTCCCTCAACACTGATCCTCCGACAGTGCGGCACTCCCTCAACACTGATCCTCCGACAGTGCGGCACTCCCTCAACACTGATCCTCCGACAGCCCTCCCTCAGCACTGACCCTCCATCAGTGTGGCACTCCCTCAGCACTGACCCTCCGACAGTGCGGCACTCCCTCAGCACTGACCCTCCGACAGTGCAGCACTCCCTCAGCACTGACCCTCCATCAGTGTGGCACTCCCTCAGCACTGACCCTCTGACAGTGCGGTGCTCCCCCAGCACTGACCCTCCGACAGTGCAGCACTCCCTCAGCACTGACCCTCCGACAGTGTGGCACTCCCTCAGCACTGACCCTCCAAGAGTGCTGCACTCTCTCAGCATTGACCCTCCGACAGTGCAGCGCTCCCTCAGCACTGACCCTCCGACAGTGCAGCACTCCCTCAGGACTGACCCTCCGACAGTGCAGCACTCCCTCAGCACTGACCCTCCGACAGTGCAGCACTCCCTCAGCACTGACCCTCCGACAGTGCAGCACTCCCTCAGCACTGACCCTCCGACAGTGCAGCACTCTCTCAGCATTGACCCTCCGACAGTGCAGCGCTCCCTCAGCGCTGACCCTCCGACAGTGCAGCACTCCCTCAGGACTGACCCTCCGACAGTGCAGCACTCCCTCAGGACTGACCCTGTGTGTCTGCTTTGATGTTTTTTTATTAATGATTAAATCCTAGGCTGGCTGTGAGTGCAGAACGTCATAACTCAGAGGCGAGGGGTTGCATGTGGAGTCTACTGAAGGAGGGACATAGGGCTTCCAGAGAAATTGGGTCAGGAATTTGCTGGGAAAATACAGGAGGGATTATTGCTGTTGTCTGTTAGATGTCAAATACCCAGTAGCTGGTGGTGTGAGCTGCAAACTCGGGAGAATGTCTGGACCATTTGCTATGGTCTGCTTTTAGCTTCACAAAGACTGTAACTCCCCCTCAACCTTCTGGTAAGCGTACAGAGACTACTGCACTTGCTCAGCCAGTTACACTTGGCACACAACCTTGTGGGGACTGCGTGGTACACAACAGCACGAGGAGATTTTTTTAAAAATTGATTTGAATTATGGGCCTGCAATACCTCACTAACCCAGAAATAATATCTGCCAGAGGATGTGGCAGAGGCAGGTACAGGTACAATGGTTAAGAGACATTTGGACAGGTACATGGGTGGGAAAGCTTTCGAGGGATATGGGCCAAATGCAGGTAAATGGGACTTATTTTGTAGTGGAGCGATGTGGGGCTGGTGGACCTGAGTCCCCTGATTGGGGCTGTTAACCTGGTCCAATCAGGGAGCCCTGGCTGACAGATATTAACAGGAGTGTCAGGGGTTCTGTTCACTCGGAGAGCAGGCTGTGAGGGAGCTGGTTGAGTGTCAGGGACTCTCCATGTTCGTCAGGGGACTGATTCTAAGCTGGCTGCCCACATCCAGTGTGTCCTGATGCTATTGGATTCTGTAAAACAAAGAGTATCATACATCCTGTTCACTCTGAGAGCTGCCTCTGAGGGAGCTGGGCCAGTGTCAGGGACTCTCCCTGTGTAAATAAAGGGGAACAAGATACCAGCCTCTTTGGAGTCATCTCAGTTTAGTTTGGGATTATGGTCGGCATGGACAGGTTGGACCGAAGGGTCTATTTCCGTGCTGTATGACTCTATAAAGGGAACAGTTCAAACCATGGTGTCTCCTTGCATATAGTAAATTGTTGGTAGACTTTTTAAAATTAATGTTGTTTTGCTACCTTTCTATTTCTGTCGTTTCTCTCTCATGGTGGCTCAATGATTAGCAGCAGGGACTCAGGTTCAAGCCCACCCTCGGGCGACTGTCTGTGTGGAGTTTGCACATTCTCCCCGTGTCTGTGTGGGTTTCCTCCGGGTGCTCCGGTTTCCTCCCACAGTCCAAAGATGTGCAGATGAGGATGGATTGGCTGCGCTAAATTGCCCGTAGTGTTCAGGGATGTGTAGGCAGGAGTAAATATAGGGTAGGGCGAATGGGTTTATTGGGCCGAAGGGCCTGTTTCCACTGTAGGGATTCTAATGTATTTCCTTTCCTCTTAATTTATTTTTGTTCCACCCAAGTTCCTCAGTTTCTTTCTCCATCATCATGCTGATTGGTTAGGGTGTTGCCATGGGAATGTAGCAATCTTAGAAGGAAAGGACGGGGGTTGGAAATGTGCATGGAAACAGCCAATCTCTGCTGACATTCTCCTCATGACGACATCCTGACCAATCACAGTCGACCTCCCCCACCAGCCCCAACAATACACACAATCACACACACACACACACAATCTGGGTTGAATCAGCTCAGTAAGACTGGCCATGAACAGATACCACTGCATCACCTCCCCACTAATGGAGGCAATGGCGCAGTGGTATTATCGCTGGGCTACTTACTTGGGGGCCTGGGTTCAAATCCCACCCTGGCAGGTGGTGGAATCTGAATCCAACAAAAATCTAGAATGAAGAGTCTAATTATGACCATGAATTAATTGCTGGGGGGGGAGGGGGGAGAAAGAGAATCACTTATCCTCTTTAAAGGGGTGCTCCGAAAGCTTATGATTTCAAATAAACCTGTTGGACTATAACCTGGTATCGAGTGACTTCTGATCTTGTCCAACACTGGCACCTCCACATCATCCCTTCAGGGAAAGGAACTGCTATCCTTTCCTGGTCTGGACCTACACGGGACTCCAGACTCACAGCAGTGTGGCTGACTCTTCAACTGCCCTCTGGGGCAATTAGGGATGGGTAATAAATGCTGGCCTAGCCAGCGGTACCCTCACTTGTGTATGATTTAAAAAATAATTCAGGGCCCTGCCAGACAACACCCTATTCTCATCCTGTATAAATTAGTGTTTTCTTCCTAAGTTTAGTTTCTTATATCCCAGTCCTAATGAGTGCAAAACAGTGGAGTCTGTTCGCACTGTTTACATTTGAGCAAATGTTCCTCTAATTCTTTATCCTTAAATCTTATTGTTACATAACGGGACTATTGGATTGGTCTTGTGGATTCTTGCTGTGCATAGGGCTGGCACGGGACAAATTGTGAAGGGTGTGACAAGGAAAGATATAACTAATGGGGCAATTTAACTTGATGCTGAAATATAGAGTTCCCTACAGTGAGGAAGCAGGCCATTCAGCCCATCGGGTCCACACTGACACTCCGAACAGCATCCCATCCAGACCCACCCCCTTCCCACACGCCCTATAACACAGCACTTCCCTTGGCTAACCCACCTAGCCTGCACATCCCTGGACACTACGGGGCAATTTAGTGATATATTTCTAAGTGAGTGGCTCGGAGGGGAACTTGCAGGGGGTGGTTTTCCAATGTATCTGCTGCCTTTGTCCTTCCAGGAAGGTGCAGTCTGAGTAAAAGTTTAACTTATGGTATTGTAAGTAAATACTACTGAGCAATTAATGAATGCTTGTGTATGATATCCATTCACCATTTTGCAGAGATTTCTCACCCCATCAAACCAACGGCAGGCTGGGATCTACCACAGCTGAAAAATGTGTTGCTGGAAAAGCGCAGCAGCTCAGACAGCATCCAAGGAGCAGGAGAATTGACGTTTCAGGCATAAGCCCTTCTTCAGGAATTCTTGGATGCTGCCTGAGCTGCTGCGTTTTTCCAGCAACACATTTTTCAGCTCTGATCTCCAGCATCTGCAGTTCTCACTTTCTCCTGGGATCTACCACAGCAGGTTTACACAAGCAAATCCCAGGCCATGGAATTGTACTAGATGGCAGGAAGCCATTTTACCCATCATGCCTCCAGAGAGCTAAACAATTATCCTTCCGCCCCATCTCCCTGTTCCTCGCAGCTTTTCTTTTTGAGAAAAAATTTCTTTTGTAAATATTGACCAACTTACTTTCTCAAAAAGGGTTTTGGGAATTTAGACACCCCCCCCCCCCCGTGCCCCACTGCCTCAGAGATGCCTGTTCCTGTCGGAATATTGCGATTCTCACTCTTAAAGGCATATCCCAGAACAACAGCAGGTGCTGGTATTCTGAAGGCGACCAAAGAAAGACGCCAACAGCTCAGCATCTGTGAGGAGAAGCAGAGTCAACAGTCAAGGTCAATGACCTTTGAGGGGGAGGTGACGGCCTAGTGGTATTTTGGCTGGACTGTTCACCCAGAGAGCCCAGGTCAGGTTCTGGGGGTGTGGATTCAAATCATGATGGTTGACTTTGAATTCAAATTTAAAATCTGCAATTAATGGGGAAGTCCAGCCATGATCATAATGAATGGTGGTGCTGGCTCCAAGGGCAGAATGGCCTACTCCTGCACCTATTGTCTATCGAGGGCATAGGTTTAGGGTGCGAGGGGAAAGATATGAATGAGACCTAAGGGGCAACTTTTTCACACAGAGGGTGGTACATGTATGGAATGAGCTGCCAGAGGAAGTGGTGGAGGCTGGTACAATTGCAACATTTAAAAGGCATTTGGATGGGTATATGAATGGGAAGGGTGTGGAGGGATATGGACCGGGTGCTGGCATGTGGGACTAAATTGGGTTGGGATATCGGGTCGGCATGGACGGGTTGGACCGAAGGGTCTGTTTCCGTGCTGTACATCTCTATCACTCTATGATGACCTTGCGTTGTTGGTGGGGGGAGAGAAAACCTATCTGGCTCACTAACGAGTGAGGGGAAATCTGCCGTCCTTACCTGATCTGGCCTACATGTGAACATCACAACGCTTTGCGAAGCTGACTGACCCCGCCTAGTCTGAAGTAGTGAAGTCATGCTTTGCAGAGTTGGAAACTGGTAATCTATCTCAACATTCACAGTCTGTGTGAAAAAAAAAATTACCCCTTGCGACTTTCTCCTCTCACCTTAAAAATGTGCCCTCTAGTCTTGAAATCCCTCACCCTGAGGAAAAGACACCTGCCATTCACCTTGTCCATGTCCCTCATGGTTTTATAAACCTCTACGAGGACACCACTCTGACAGCCCAATGAAAATAAGGCCCAGCCTCGCCTTATAACTCAAACCCTCAACTCCCGGCAACATCCTGGTAAATCTCGTCTGAACCATCTCCAGCTCAACAATATCCTTCCTATAACTGGTCCGGTGAATGATTAAAGAAGAAAATCAGAACTCAGCCCTTTAGTGAGATGAAAAACCACCAAAAAAACATAGGAATGAATCTCTACACTTATAAATGAGCTGTTGGAGCAGTTTTGTCGCATTTTAATTGCGCTCTCCAGCAAGTGCTGTGTATACTTACATACATAACACCCTGACAGCATGGATGCAGACCATTCAGCCTATCAAGTCTACACTGGCCCTCCAAAGAGCACCCCACAAAGGGTCAGTTAGACTTGAAACGTCAGCTCTTTTCTCTCCTTACAGATGCTGCCAGACCTGCTGAGATTTTCCAACATTTTCTCTTTCGGTCCCACCCAGACTCACCCTATCCACCTAGCTTGTACATCCCAGGACACTAGGGGCAACTTAGCATGACAAAAGTGAGGACTGCAGATGCCGGAAATCAGAGTCTAGATTAGAGTGGTGCTGGAAAAGCACAGCCGGTCAGGCAGCATCCGAGGAACAGGAAAATCGACGTTTCAGGGAAAAGCCCTTCATCAGGAATGAATCGATCAGCAATTTAGCATGGCCAATCCACCCTAATCTGCACATCTTTTGATTGAGGGAGGAAACTGGAGCACCCGGAGGAAACCCGCACAGACACGGGGAGAATGTGCAAACTCTACACAGACAGCCCCCAAGGCTGGAATTGAACCTGGGTCCCTGACACTGTGAGGCAGTAGGGCTAACCACTGAGCCACCCTAAAACAGCCTTGGCTATAGAAATGGTTGGTGGTGTCTATTTCTGTTGGTTCCTTGGTGTGTTTCCATGGTTTCCTTGTTTGGCATTGCCTGTATTAGATCCAAGGATAATCAAAGCAGGTCTGTCTGTTCTGTAAAGGGGTAACTATACCCACTGCTTAGAGATCTTCCCATTGTGTCGGCAAGAGTGTTCAGTTGGAAGGTGCGAGCTGGCACTTACAGGGCAGCCTCTATGCCCTCCAGGCAATGCTTCTTGAGGGGAGGTAGATTGCCTAGTGGCATTATTGCTGGACTGCTAACTTGGGGACCCAGGTTTAAATCTCACTATGGCATATGGTAGAATTTGAATCTAATATATATCTGGACTTAAGAGTTTAATGATGACTGTGAGTCAATTGTTGGGAAAAACCCATCTGATTCACTAATGTTCTTTCGGGAAGGAAACTGGCATCTGGGCTGGGCCTACACGTGGCTCCTGACCCACAGTGGATGTGGTTGACTCTCAACTTTTTTTTATACATCCATGGAATTTGGGTGTCAATAGCTGGGCCAGCATTTATCACCCGTCCCTAGTTGCCCCTTGAGAAGGTGGGGATGAGATGCCATCTTGAACCCAGCCAGGGACGCACTCATCCCATGAATGAATTCAGATGGAAAAAAAATTGCTATTATCAAGTGCGGGGGAAAAATATATAAAGAAAGTGTTGGTCTCTCTTGAAGGAGAGAAATGGTTGCTTTTGGTTTGATGTGAGGGCCACCACACCTCAGGTGAGATCACAGAATAATGGTAACCTCAGCTGGCATTGAAACTGAACCCAGGCTGTTGGCATCACAACACATTGTAAAGCTGACTGACCCCGAATAGTCTGAAGTAGTGAAGTCATGCTCAGCAGAGCTTGCAACTGGTAATCTATCTCAACATTCACAGTCAGTCCTTACAGATGAGACAGAGAGAGACAATTTCTGATGAAACGTTGATAAGCATTAAGCGAGGTTCAACATCATCAATCTCTCTTTCAAAAGAAAATCCCAAAATTGAAGGGTTTTGGGCCAAATGGGACCAGTTGTTTTTTTTTTAAACTCATTCACAGGAAGTTGGCATCGCTGGCTAGGCCAACGTTTCTTTACCCAACCCTAATTGTCCAGAGTGAAAAACTGTGGCGCTAGAAAAAGCACAGCCAGCATCTGAGGAGCAGGAGAATGGATGTTTCAAACATTAGCTCTTCATCGGGAACCACACTTTTTGATTCTGATCTCCTGATGTCCCAGAGGGCAGTTAAGAGTCAACCCCATCGCTGTGGGTCTAGAGTCACATGTAGGCCAGACCAGGTAAGGATGGTAATTTCCTTCCCTGAAGGACATTAGTGAACCAGATTGGTTTTTCCCGTTCTTGGTCGTTGTTAGATCCTTAATTCCGGATTTGTTTTGGGTCAAATTCCAATTCCACCATCTGCCGTGGCAGGATTTGAACCCAGGTCCCCAGCGCACTACCTGGGTCTCTACGTTAATAGTTCAGCAATTATCCCACTAGGCCATCACCTCCCCACTTCAGTTGGGGAAACCTGGTCAGCATGGATGAGTTGGGCCGAAGGTTCAGTTGCTGTGCTGTCGGACTCGATGAACGGAGGATGCCGGAAATGAGAAATGAAAACAGAAATTGCTTCAAAAACTCAGCAAGATTGGCAGCATCTGCGGCGAGAGAAATGGAGTTAATGTTTCGGTCCCTTCTGAAGAAACGTTAACTCTGCTTTCTCTCTTCACGGATGCTGCCAGACCTGCTGGGTTTTTCCAGCAATCTCTGGTTTTGTGCCTATCATTCTCCCCCATCGTTCACACATTTTACCTCGTCACGTACTGCACTGCTCTTTGTGGGATCTTGCTGTGGGTAATTAGGCCTCAAAATGGTGGCTCACACTGCCAACCTTTTCGCCCTCCCTCACTTACAGCACCTTCCAAACCCACGGCCACTTCCATCTAGAAGGACAAGGGCAGCAGATACATGGGGACACCACCCCCTGCAAGTTCCCCTCCGAGCCACTCACCATCCTGACTTGGAAACACATCACCGTTCCTTCAGTGTTGCTGGGTCAAAATCTGGGGAATTTCCTCCCTAGGGCATTGTGGGTACCTCTCGACAAGGTGGTCTGCAGCTTTTCAAAAAGGCAGCTCACCCCCCACCTTCTCAAATGGCAACTAGGGATGGGGCGATAAATGCTGGGCCCAGCCAACAACGCCCACATCCCAGGAATGAATAAAAGAGAGTGAAGAGTTGCATTTATATAGCACCTTTTAAGACTTCAGGGTGTTTGCAAAGTGCTTCGGATAAAGTACTTTCACCGTGAGGCTACTGTCGCAATGCCAGCTGTGGAAGTGGAAGCCAGCTGTGCACATAAATAGCATTAGGAAAGGTTGGAGGGATATGGGCCAGGAGCAGGCAGGGTGGGACTAGCTTAGTTTGGGATTATGGTTGGCATGGACTGGTTGGATCGAAGTGTTTGTTTCCGTGCTGTTTGATGGTGGTACGGTGGCTCAGTGGTTAGCACTGCTGCTTTGCAGCTCAAGGGACTTGGGTTTGATTCCAGCCTCAGGCAACTGTGTGTGGAGTTTGCACATTCTCCCCATGTCTGTGCGGGTTTCCTCCCACAGTGCAAAGGTATGCAGGTTAAGGTGGGGATTGGCCATGGGAAATTGCCCCATCTTGTGCAGGTTAGGAGCATTAGTCAGGGGTAAATGTAGAGTAATGGGTTTGAATGGGATATTCTTTGAGGGTTGGTGTGGACTTGTTGGGCCAAAGGGGCCTGTTTCCACACTTTATGAATTCTATACTAACTAGATACTCTGTCTTAATGGTGTTTTGTGAGGACTAAGTATTAGCCCGAACCTCCAATCTGCATAATGTCCACCTGAGATGCTGGGGGTGGGGGCTTCAGTTTAACATCTGATCCGAACGTTAACTCCCAGAGTCCAGCGTACCCTCACTACATGCCTTGGGAGTGTCAGCCCAGGTCGTGTATTGACTGCAACTCAAACCCATGACTTTCTGACTTTTGAATCCAGGGTGCGTCTACTCTGAAGAGCGCCACGGGGGACGCAGGGCGAAACAGAAATTTCCGGAGCTGCGGACTGTTTTTGTCCGGAACTGGAATCTCGCTGCTCCCTGAATCGCGTCAAAGCGCCTTGCCTCTCGAAGTTGAGCTGCTGCTTTAGGAAGTCAGTGACGGTATTAATAACCAGTCCATCTTCATTTTGTTTGACAGCACTTACTAAACTGTCCTGGTATAAAGGGGATGTTTACACGGCTCTTAGGTTCCTGAGTGCGTCTCTGTCTCTGAGGGGCCTGTTTAGTTTTGAGATTTAAGGAGGCCTTATGGAGAACTCTGCCAGGGTTGGTTCTCTTACAGAGAAATCCCATGTACTCACTCTCTTTGTGTCTTTAACCAGTTCCTTCTTTGCAAGTTCGCTTCAGTCTGCTCTCAGGCCACAGATTTCAGATCGTAGCTTTCTTACGCTAAAATAATTTGTCAGCCTGCATTCTCCTGCCTCTGCACCAAACCTCTGTGGGTAGAGATTATTTTTTGTCATTCATTCACGGGATATGGGCGTTGCTGGCTGAGTCAATATTTATTCTTCAGAGAGCAGTTCAGAGTCAACTCCATCGCTGTGGCCAGACCGGGTAAAGACAGCAGATTTCCTTCCCCTCAAAGCGTTCCTTTGCGAACCTGATGCCTTATTATAACAATTTGACAGTGCATCCGTGGTCTTCCATTAGCTATTTAATTCCATATTTAGAGAGGTATTAGCCTAGTGGTATTGTTGCTCGGGTATTGATGCAGAAAACCGAAAGAATTGTGGATGCTGTAAATCAGAAACAGACACTGCTGGAAAAGCTCAGCAGGTCTGGCAGCATCCGTGGAGAGAAATCAGTGTTAATATCCCGAGGAAGGGGCACCGGACTCGAAACTTTAACACTGGTTTCACTTCACAGATGCTGTCAGACCTGCTGAGCTTTTCCAGCAATTTCTGTTTCTGTTATTAATCCAGAAACCCAGTGAACGTGCTCAGGATATGGGTTCAAATCCCGGTTTTGTAGAATTTGAGTTCAATTTAAATAAAAAATGCATGATGACCTTAAAGCCACTGTTGCTAAAGATTATTTGGGGAAACACCCATCGGGTTCACTAGCGTCCTTTAGGGAAGGAAACTGCCATCCTTACCTGGTCTGGCCTACATGTGACTCCAGACCCACAGCGATGGGGTTGACTCTTAACTCATCCCTCTGGGTAATTAGGGATAGGGCAATAAATGATGGCCTGGCCAGTGATTGCACACATTCTGTCAATGAATTGAAAATCAAAATTATTAGGTTCAAATTTCACCATCTGGTATAGTGGATGTGATATGAAATGCTTTATAGTCTGGTTTTACCCTGTTCTTTGACAGCTGAATATATCGTGGGAGGTGATGGCCCAAAGGTATTCTTGCTGCCCTATCAATCTGGGTAATGTTAAGGGGGAGCCCTGGGTTCAAATCCCTCCAGCGCTAAACTTGAATTCAATAAATATCTGGATTTAAGAGTTTAACAATGACTGTGAATAGATTGTTGAGGGGTAAAATCCCACCTGGGTCACTAATGTCCTTCAGGGAAGGAAACTGCATCCTTACCTGGTCTGGCCTACATGTGACTCCAGACCCACAGCGATGGGGTTGGTGCTTAAGTGCACTCTGGGGCAATTAGGGATAGGCAATAAATGCAGACCCAGCCAGGGACACCCACATCCTGTCAACAAATTCTAAACCAAAGAATTTTTTCAAAAATTAGCCAGGAAACACTTCAGCTTGTTGTCATCTATATAGGAGTTCAGCCAGGGCTTTAGTCTGTCTTCCCCTCTGGCAGTTCGGCACTCCCTCTGCACTGCACTGGGACTGCTCTCCCCTGGACTTTCTCAGAGACAGAAAACCTGCAGATGCTGGAATCCAAAGTAGACAGGCAGGAGGCTGGAAGAACACAGCAGGCCAGGCAGCATCAGGAGGTGGAGAAGTCTTCGTTTCAGGTGTAGCCCTTCTTCGGGACTGGAGGTGGAGTTAGGGGCAGCTACAGATAAAGAGATGAGGGGAAGGGTTATGGATGGGGAGAGGGGCAGGGTGGCTCAAGTCCCTGGAATAGAATGGGTCCCACAATCCTCTGGAGTCAGAGGGGACTGTGAGTTGTGCACTGTGAGGCCCTGAAGATGATCACTTGTACAACTCCTGTCAACTGCATTGCCACAGGTGTACTACTACATCCCGTGTTGTTATGGTAACGAGTGGATTCAGACAGACATGCAAAACGCCGGTGAAGAATAAGAAGTGAGGCCTATTCTGTAAGGACATGGGATGGGACTGAGATGGGGAGAAACGTCTTCACTCAGAGAGTGGAATTCTCTACCACAGAAAGCAGTTGAGACCAAAACATTGGATGTTTTCAAGGAGTTAGATACAGTTCTGAGGGCTAAAGGGATCAAAGGGTATTGGGGAGAAAGCGGGAACGGGAACAGAGTTGGATGGTCAGTCATGATCCTTTTGAAGAACAGTACGGAATTAAAAGGCTGAATGGCCCAGTTCTGCTTCCATTTCTTATGTTTCCATAAAAACGATTTTGGTCAGAGACACCTTTCTGTTCTCATTCTCTCTGAACTGACCCCTATTAAATCTCCCCGCTGCCCTGTCTCAAATCTCCCCACTGCCCTGTTTCAAATCTCCCCACTGCCCTGTTTCAAATCTCCCCATTGCCCTGTCTCAAATCTCCCCACTGCCCTGTCTCAAATCTCCCCACTGCCCTGTTTCAAATCTCCCCACTGCCCTGTTTCAAATCTACCCACTGCCCTGTTTCAAATCTATCCACTGCCCTGTTTCAAATCTCCCCACTGCCCTGTCTCAAATCTCCCCACTGCCCTGTTTCAAATCTACCCACTGCCCTGTTTCAAATCTACCCACTGCCCTGTTTCAAATCTCCCCACTGCCCTGTCTCAAATCTCCCCACTGCCCTGTCTCAAATCTCCCCACTGCCCTGTCTCAAATCTCCCCACTGCCCTGTTTCAAATCTCCCCACTGCCCTGTTTCAAATCTACCCACTGCCCTGTCTCAAATCTCCCCACTGCCCTGTTTCAAATCTCCCCACTGCCCTGTTTCAAATCTACCCACTGCCCTGTTTCAAATCTCCCCACTGCCCTGTTTCAAATCTCCCCACTGCCCTGTTTCAAATCTACCCACTGCCCTGTCTCAAATCTCCCCACTGCCCTGTTTCAAATCTCCCCACTGCCCTGTTTCAAATCTACCCACTGCCCTGTCTCAGATCTCCCCACTGCCCTGTTTCAAATCTCCCCACTCCCCCGACTCAAATCTCCCCACTGCCCTGTTTCAAATCTCCCCAATGCCCTGTTTCAAATCTACCCACTGCCCTGTCTCAAATCTCCCCACTGCCCTGTTTCAAATCTACCCACTGCTCTGTCTCAAATCTCCCCAATGCCCTGTTTCAAATCTACCCACTGCCCTGTCTCAAATCTCCCCAATGCCCTGTCTCAAATCTCTGCACTGCTCTGTTTCAAATCTCCCCACTCCCCCGTTTCAAATCTCCCCAATGCCCTTTCTCAAATCTCCCCACTGTCCTGTCTCAAAGCTCCCTGCTGCCTGTCTCCCCCTTGTTGGTACCTGTGCACATTAAGGTTGTGTGTCAACGTAATGATGTCTTAATTCGGATGGCAGACCGGAAGTCAGACAGCACGGGAACAGACCCTTCGGCCCTATTCGTCCATGCCAACCAGGTTTCCTCGACTGAACTAGTCCCTGGCCCATGTCCCCCTATACCTTTCCTATCCATGTATCTGTCCACGTTGAGATTGTGTATGATCTTAATGTCTTAATTCCAGATGACAGACTTTCTGGGAAGGAGAATGGTGGCATTTAAATGATGCTGGAGGAATACATAGTGATGGAGGAACAGGATGGGGAGCTTGAGTTTTTCATTTGATGACTGATCTGTGCCTCAAATCCATCTCGTTTTCACATTGCAGTAACGCCACAGCGGTAAGGTCATTTCTCAAATAGTGACACACTTGTCTTGGAACCTCAAATTTAAAAAAAGCCTCAAAACGCCCCTCTGACACTGTGCTGCGGGACTGAGTGAGTGCTGCACTGTCAGAGGTGCTGTCTATCAGATCTGCATGCTGGGTGGAAGTGGAGGGGGATGTGAGGGGTTTCCCGGAGACGATATTTCGGGGGGAGAGAGGGAGCGACGGAGGGGTCTCTTGTGTCTCGGCGAAAGGTGTTCGATCGACATGAGGAAAACATTTGTCATCAAAACATAATTGTTGGCGGGTGTTTGCAAAGCACTTGGGTCATAACAAGAGCCTACTTCCATCTGAGTTCCCCACATTTCACTCCCCCACTGTCCACGACATTTTGAGGTCTCCAAATTTCCAAGACAGGCTGAGGGTGTTTCCTGACACAGCGCCTGAACAATTTAACGCCTTCCTCGGGTCAATCATGCCCTGACTCTACACTCAGTGGAAGGCAAGGCATCTTTGAAAGACCGTGAGAACTTACCCCCTCGAGATGTGGTCATCTCCCTCGCCTCAGTCTCCACCAGCCGGAAAGCAGCACCAATTTCCCAGCAGTCTGGCAGTTACCATGGTGACAAAGATTCTGCTCATAATAAGAGCTAATCTTTCTGTCTTCCTGGGTGAGGCGTTGCGTTAGAACTCAGAGCTGCCAGCCACAGGTTCTGGTAGCATTCACACTCTGCCAGCCCCATCGCTGCCCTCCAGCCCAGTGCTGGAGAAAGGATGATGGGGTCAGGTGAGAGAGACACTAGCCTCTGAAACTGGTGATCCGACACCTCAGGTTGGACATATTGTTCCCCTCCCCCCACCTTACCCCTAGTTCCAACCTTCCAACTCGGCACTGTCCTCATGACCTGTCCCATTGGTCCATCTTCCTTCCCATCTATCTGACCTATCACCTTTACCTCCACCTCCATCCACCTGTTGTAATCTCAGCTACCTTCCCCCCAGCCCCACCTCCCTCCCAATTATCTCTCCACCCCTGAGTCTCCCAGCCTTATACCTGATAAAGGGCTTTTGCCTGAAATGTCGATTCTCCTGCTCCTCGGATGCTGCCTGACTGGCTGTGCTTTTCCAGCACCACACTCTCGACTCTGATCTGCAGTCCTCACTTTCGCCATATTCCTATCAGGCAGAGAGCAGACAACCCCTCCACTACTCTTTTCGGCTTAAGGTAAAGCTCCCTGTACTCTTTGAGGTGGCACGGTGGCTCAGTGGTTAACACCGCTGCCTCATAGTGCCAGGGACCTGGGTTCAATTCCAGCCTTGGGCAACTGTCTGTGTGGAGTTTGCACATTCACCCCGTGTCTGCATGGGTTTCCTCCAGGTGCTCCGATTTCCTCTCACAGTCCAAGCATGTGCAGGTTAGGATGGATTAGCTGTGCTAGATGGCCCCATACTGTGTAGGCTAGGTGCATTAGTCAAGGGTAAATGTAGGGGAATAGGTTCGGGGAATGGGTCTGGGTGGGTTACTCTTCGGAAGGTCGGTGTGGGCTTGTTGGGCCGAATGGCCTGTTTCCACACTGAAGGGATTCCATGACTAAAGCTCTCTATACTCTTCAAAATTAAATGTCAACTGAAAGTAAAGCCCCCTCTACCCTTTTGAACAGAAAGTAAAGCCCACTCTACTATTTAAAACTGAAAGTGAAGCTCGCTCAACTATTTCAAACTCAAAGTAAACAGAAAGTAAAGTTTCCCTCTATTCTTTTAAACAGAGAATAAAGCTCTCTGTGATGTTTAAAACTGAAAGTAAACTGAAAGTTAACTCTCTCTGCACTTTTAAAGTGAGACCAAATGGAAAGTAAAGCTGCCTCTACACTGTCCCCCATCAAACACTCCCAGGACAGGGATAGCACGGGGTTAGGTACAGAGTAAAGCTCTCTCTACACTGTCCCCCATCAAACACTCCCAGGACAGGGACAGCACAGGGTTAGATACAGAGTAAAGCTCTCTCTACACTGTCCCCCAGCAAACGCTCCCAGGACAGGGACAGCACAGGGTTAGATACAGAGTAAAGCTCCCTCTACACTGTCCCCCATCAAACACTCCCATGACAGGGACAGCACAGGGTTAGATACAGAGTAAAGCTCTCTCTACACTTTCCCCCATCAAACACTCCCAGGACAGGGACAGCACGGGGTTAGATAAAGAGTAAAGCTCTCTCTACACTGTCCTCATCAAACACTCCCAGGACAGGGACAGCACAGGGTTAGATAAAGAGTAAAACTCTCTCTACACTTTCCCCCATCAAACACTCCCAGGACAGGGACAGCACGGGGTTAGATAAAGAGTAAAGCTCCCTCTACACTGTCCCCCATCAAACACTCCCAGGACAGGGACAGCACAGGGTTAGATACAGAGTAAATCTTCCTCTACACTGTCCCCATCAAACTCTCACAGGACAGGGACAGCACAGGGTTAGATAAAGAATAAAGCTCCCTCTACACTATCCCCATCAAACACTCCCAGGACAGGGACAGCATGGGGTTAGATACAGAGTAAAGCTGCCTCTACACTGTCCCCCATCAAACACTCCCAGGACAGGGGCAGCTCGGGTTAGATACAGAATAAAGCTCCCTGTACACTGTTCCCATCAAACACTCCCAGGACAGGGGCAGCACAGGGTTAGGTACAGAGTAAAGCTCCCTCTATATGACACAGTAAACTGCCTCTTAATTAACCTCAGAGATACACCATTAAGCCAGTGGGATGTGTTGTACACATTGGTGCCTGCAATGGCCATCCAACATCATTGAGATAAGCTCCCCCAAGGACCACTGTTCCTGGGAAGGGCTAACCTAGTCGTTTCTCTGTGTTACAGCCAGCACCTCCCCTTAACTTGAGCCTGATAATATCTCAGCTCAAATGTAAACAGCTATGATGCACTGCGTAATAAACGTTTTACTATTTATCAAGACTGAGCCCAAGCTCTTTATGTGGTTTGAGTGACTTCGCCTAATGACTTGGGAAGGATTAGTGCCAATCAATCTACCCAGAGATTATCAGGTGATTTACGGGTGTGTGAAAACTAAGCCATACACCATGGGGCAGCATGGTGGCTCAGTGGTTAGCACTGCTGCCTCACAGCACCAGGGACCCAGGTTCGATTCCAGCCTTGGGCGACTGTCTGTGTGGAGTTTACACATTCTCCCCGTGTCTGCGTGGGTTTGCTCCGGTTTCCTCCCATAATCCGAAGATGGGCAGGTTAGGTGAATTGGCCATGCTAAATTGTCCGTCGTGTTAGGTGCGTTACTCAGGGGCAAATATGGGGTAGGGGAATGGATCTGGGTGGGTTATTCTTCGGAGGGTCGGTTTGGGCTGAAGGGCCTGTTTCCACACTGTAGGGAATCTAATCTATTCACCAGGATATTTCCCCATGGTCCTTACCACGTCTCAGATTGGGGTTTTTGGTGGAGATATGCATCTGTTAGGAAGAAGTAAGCCTATCAGCTTTGGACTTTGATAAAGAAGCCCAAAGCTTTACTGTTTGTCCTAATATCACAGAGGACCTAGACACGCAAGGTGATTCCATGACTCAGAGCCCCATATATTAAAGTACTGAAGGTTATAGCGACACACAGAGACAGGGCTCCCTCAATCAGATTGCATTTTAATGGGATTTTAATGATGGTTGACATTTCTTCACAGTTGTTAACTTGCTGATATAAGTGTGTTTATTGAAAAAGCAGTCAGCGCATTTGCAAGAGCACTGATTGAAGCCACTTGATAGCTTACAGTCAAGGACGTGGTTTGAGGGGCTGGTCTGTCAGATATCACCTTCACCCAAGGCAGAACTATTTTTAGATCTGAATGCCTACCCTTAAGTACTTCCTATTTACCTCGATAATTGACTTTCGTTGAGACTTGTTCTCGCCTTTCCTGACCGTGAGGAAACTGGAGAAATTATTTGTTTCCAGTGAGGCCTGCATCCGTTCGCCTTCCCTGATCACCTTCGGGAAGACGGACACCGTCAAGAGACAAGGAGGTTTCGGATTAGAAAATGACAGAAGCATAATAGCACAGGAGGAAGGCATTTGACCCATCATATCAATGCTAGCTCACACCAAGCACGTTGTTAAACTTGAGAGGGTGCAGAAAAGATTTACAAGGATGTTGCCAGGGTTGGAGGGTTTGAGGTACAGGGAGAGGCTGAACAGGCTGGGGCTGTTTTCCCTGGAGCATCGGAGGCTGAGGGGTGACCTTATAGAGGTTTACAAAATCATGAGGGGCATGGATAGGATAAATAGACAAAGTCTTTTCCCCAGGGTGGGGGAGTCCAGAACTAGACGGCATAGGTTTAGGGTGCGAGGGGAAAGATTTAAAAGGGACTTAAGAGGCAACTTTTTAACACAGAGGGTGGTGCGTGAATGGAATGAGCTGCCAGAGGAAGTGGTGGAGGCTGGTACAATTACAGCATTTAAAGGGCATCTGGATGGGTATAGGAAAAGGAAGGGTTTGGAGGGATATGGGCCTAATGCTGGCAAATGGGACTCGATTGGGTTAGAGTATTTGATCGGCATGGGTGAGTCGGGCCACAGTCCGAAGATATGCAGGTTAGTGTGGATTGCTCATAGTGTTCAGGGATGTGTAGGCTAGGTGCATTAAGTCAGGGATTAAATGTAGGGGAATGAGTCTGGGTGGGTTACTCTTTGGAGGGTCGGTGTGGGCTTGTTAGGCCGAAGGGCCTGTTTCCACACTGCAGGGATTCTATGATCTGAAATTTGCAGCATCCACTGTTAGGTTTCACTGGCACTTGGTTGTCTGTGACTGTGAGGTGCTGGCTGAATGTCAATTGTTCTATTTTTTGCTCATGCCTTTGCGTAGCGACTACTGGCAAGAGTGGTTGTTGTTGTAACTGAGTCAAATGCTAATCCAGATTTTTCAAACGCTGCCCCCTCTCAACCCGTCTGTGAGCAACCTGACAGCAAGTGGCTCTGATGAAGAGTCATCTAGACTCAAAACGTTAGCTTGCTCTCTCTCTGTGGATGTTGCCTGACCCACTGCGACCTCCAGCATTATTGACATTCAGCAGGGCGGGGGGAGGTTGTGCCGTAATGATCATGTCAGTGGGGTCATAACCCTGAGTCACAGGCCACTGCTCTGCAGTTAAGGGTTCATATCCCATCAGATGACAGAACTGGTGTTCAGTTTTAAAAATACTGCTTCAACATGCTACCACTAACAAATTTTGTAAAAAACATATCTGGTTCACCAATGTCCTTGAGGGAAAGAAACTGCCATCCTTACCTGGTCTGGCCTCCACGTGACTTTAGACTCACAGTAACGTGGTTAATTCTCAACATTTATCGACATGCGTGGGACTTGGGTGTCACTGGCTGGGCCCAGCATTTATTGCCTGTCCTTAGTTGCCCCTTGAGAAGGTGGGGGTGAGCTGCCTTCTTGAACCGCTGCAGTTCACCTGCTGTGGGTTGACCCACAATACCCTTAGGGATGGGAATACCAAGGATTTTGACCCAGCGACACTGAAGGAACGGCTTTATATTTCCGAGTCAGGATGGTGAATGGCTTGGAGGGGGACTTGCAGGGGGTGGTGTTCCCATGTATCTGCTGCTCTTGTCCTTCTAGATGGAAGTGGTTGCAGGTTTGGAAGGTGCTGTATGAAGACCTTTGGTGAATTCCTGCAGTGTGTCTTGTGGACATTACACACTGTTGTTACTGAGCGTCAGTGGTGGAGGGAGTGAATGTTTGTGGATGTGGGGCCAATCAAGCGGGGGCTGCTTTGTCCTGGATGGTGTTGAGCTTCTTGAGTGTTGTTGGAGCTGCCCCCATCCGGGGCAAGTGGGGAGTATTCCATCACACTCCTGACTTGTGCCTTGTAGATGGTGGACAGGCTTTGGGGAGTCAGGAGGGGAGTTACTCACTGCAGGATTCCGAGCCTGTGATCTGTTCTTATAGTCACTGTGTTTATGGGATTAGTCCAGTTGGGCAGTTAGGGATGCACAATAAATTCTAGCCACATCCCAGGAACACGTTTCTTTTTAAAAATGTTGAGCATAGCTCTTTTTGCTGTCACTCAACCCTGATGTGTGGCTGACTCACTAATCAATGTCAGGTCAAATGTGATATGATTCAGGGATGCTGAGTGAACTACACAGCAATCAAATAACAAAGAACAGAACAGCACGGAAACAGGCCATTCGGCCCATCACACCTGTGCTGACGCATGATGCCTTTCTGAAACCCTTTTGTCTCTGAGTTATCCGTATCCCTCTATTCCCAGCCTCTTCATGATCTATCAAGCTGCTTCTTAAACACTGCTACTGCATCTGCTCCCACCACCTCCTCTGGCAAGTGCTGGAAAAAAAAACTACCTCTTACACCTGCTTTAAACTTGTCCCCTTTTACTTTAATCATATGTAGATTGATCCCAGAGATGACGGCTTTGTTGTATGAGGAGAGATTGAAGAGTTTAGGCCTATACTCTCTGGAAGTTCGAAGAACGAGGGGGGGATCAAATTGAGGTATTCAAGATGTTAAAGGTGTGGATAAAATAGACGTGGAGCGGACGCTTACTCTTATGGGGCATTCTAGGATCAGATGGCATAGTCTTAGGATGAGGGGTAGCAAATCTAAAACAGAGTTGAGGAGAAACTACTTTTCCCAAAGGGTTGTGAATCTGTGGAATCGGATACTGGGACAGTGAGAAAATTTAAGGAGGACTTAAACAGATTTTTAATTGGTAATGGGTTGTAAGGCTATGGAGAGAAGGCGGGAAAATGGAGGTGAGGAGCATATCGGCTACGATCGAATGGCGGAGTAGACTCAATGGGCCAAATGGCCTAATTCTGCTCCTCCATCTTGTGAACTTACGTAAGAGAATTCTGTAGAATTTGAGACGTTGCCTGATATTGTTCACCTCGTTCAGGGGGAAATAGGTTGAGATAAAGCAGATAAAGGAAAGCTGTTGAGGGGGCAGGGTAGGTCAGAGGACCTCCTCGTGGGCCTGCTCCTGGGCATGGCCAAACTGGCCATAAACAGGTCCAGGCAGCGGGCCGTGGAGGGGGTCGTTAGGGCCGACTGCCTGCCCCTCTTCCGCGGTTACGTTAGAGCCCGGGTGTCTCTGTAGAAGGAGCACGCGGTGTCCACCAACACCCTGGACTTGTTCAGGGAAAGGTGGGCACCGCAGGGATTGGAGTGCATTATTTCCCCCTCCAATTCTATTTTGATTTAATCCCTGCCCTCCCCTTCACTGTTTGATTACACAGCATTGCCCTTTGAGATGGGCCCTGCTTGTCACTGGCCACTCTGTGGAATATAAATAAAAATTTACACCCTTGTTGTTCTTCACTGTGCCCGGCACCCGCACGCACACGACATGGGTGCTGGGGAAAAATAAGCACTACCGCTGTTAGGTGGTAGTGTCAAAATAAAAGAAAGAAGAAAAAAATAAATAAAAAGGAAGCTGTTCTCATGAGATGATATTCAAGAGACTTGGAGGGGTTACCACAGATTTGACATTCTGGGCAAGAGATGTGTGAGAGAATGAGTTTTATTGGCAACGTGATGGGGAGAATGAGTTGGAGAGCACTAGGAGCAGAGACAGTGAATAGTTTTGAGAGGAAATCAGATGGATACTGGAGGGAAATAAAGAGTCATGGTTACAGAGTTCGGAGCGGGTGGGAATGGGATCAAATGGATTGTTTTATCGAGAGTTGCCACAGCCCTTTCTGTGTTCTAATGACTCCATCATACTAAGGTCATAGTGCTAAGGTTACCAAAAGGGGAGGTGATGCCCGAGTGGTATTATCGCTGGATTGTTAAGGCAAAGACCCAGGTCATGTTCTGGGGTTTAAATTCTGCCACGGCAGATGGTGGAATTTGAATTCAATGTAAACTTGGAATTAAGAGTATAATGATGACCAGGAATCCATAGCCATTGTTTGGAAAAACCCAACTGGTTTGTTAACGTCTGTTAGGGAAGGAAACTGCCATCCTTCCCTAGTCTGGCCTACACGTGACCCCAGACCCACAGCGATGCCCTCTGGACAATTAGGGAGGGGGCAATAAATGCTGACACCATCATCTTGTGAATTAAAAGAGGTAGTTTCTCCACCCTTGGACTGGGAGGCCTGAGTTCAAGTCGAAAACAACTTGATTGAGTTTTTTGAAGAAGTAACAAAGAAGATTGATGAGGGCAGAGCAGTAGATGTGATCTATATGGACTTCAGTAAGGCGTTCGACAAGGTTCCCCATGGGAGACTGATTAGCAAGGTTAGATCTCATGGAATACAGGGAGAACTAGCCATTTGGATACAGAACTGGCTCAAAGATAGAAGACAGAGGGTGGTGGTGGAGGGTTGTTTTTCAGACTGGAGGCCTGTGACCAGTGGAGTGCCACAAAGATAGGTGCTGGGTCCTCTACCTTTTGTCATTTACATAAATGATTTGGATGTGAGCATAAGAGGTACAATTAGTAAGTTTGCAGGTGACACCAAAATTGGAGGTGTAGTGGACAGTGAAGAGGGTTACCTCAGATTACAACAGGATCTTGACCAGATGGGCCAATGGGCTGAGAAGTGGCAGATGGAGTTTAATTCAGATAAATGCGAGGTGCTGCATTTTGGGAAAGCAAATCTTAGCAGGACTTATACACTTAATGGTAAGGTCCTAGGGAGTGTTGCTGAACAAAGAGACCTTGGAGTGCAGGTTCGTAGCTCCTTGAAAGTGGAGTCGCAGGTAGATAGGATAGTGAAGGCGGCGTTTGGTATGCTTTCCTTTATTGGTCAGAGTATTGAGTACAGGAGTTGGGAGGTCATGTGGCGGCTGTACAGGACATTGGTTAGGCCACTGTTGGAATATTGTGTGCAATTCTGGTCTCCTTCTTATCGGAAAGATGTTGTGAAACTTGAAAGGGTTCAGAAAAGATTTACAAGGATGTTGCCAGGGTTGGAGGATTTGAGCTGTAGGGAGAGGCTGAACAAGCTGGGGCTGTTTTCCCTGGAGCGTCGGAGGCTGAGGGGTGACCTTATAGAGGTTTACAAACTTAAGAGGGGCATGGATAGGGTAAATAGGCAAAGTCTTTTCCTTGGGGTGGGGGGAGTCCAGAACTAGAGGGCATAGGTTTAGGGTGAGAGGGGAAAGATATAAAAGAGACCTAAGGGGCAACTTTTTCACACAGAGGGTGGTGCGTGTATGGAATGAGCTGCATGAGGAAGTGGTGGAGGCTGGTACAATTACAACATCTAAGAGGCATCTGGATGGATATATGAATAGGAAGGGTTTGGAGGGATATGGGCCGGGTGCTGGCAGGTGGGACTAGATTGGGTTGGGATATCTGTCGGCATGGTCTGGTTGGACCGAATGGTCTGTTCCCATGCTGTACATCTCTATGACTCTAAGTGTGGGCACTGTAAAGCACAGCGGGTCAGGCACCACCCGAGGGGCAGGACAGTCGACGTTTCGGGCATAAGCCCTTCAACAGGATTCCACACTTTTTGATTATGGCTCTCCAGCATCTGCAGTCCTCATGTCCTCCTCGGAACTGAGTTCAAGTCCCGCCTTCACCAGAGGTGTTTAATAACATCTCTGAACGGGTTAAATAACTTTCAGAAAAGGTCGACTTGGAGATGGTAGTCCCTCAGAATGGAGACGATACATGGTCAAGGGAAGAATGAGGATTTTGTTTTTAAAGGTCAGTCAGGCTGTTCCTCTGTGGGAGGGCATTCTGTTGCAGCAGAACACTGTCCCGTACATACAGCCTGCCACTGGTGTATCAGAGAGATTCATGATTTATAGGTCAACCTTTTTGACAGCACAGTGACGCAGCCTCCGTGGCCAATTTGGGAATTAAACTGGGGGACTCTGGCCCAGAGGCAGGGACACTACCCAGTGGGTGCCAGTGTTTGAGGCTGCTCATTGCCTATCCAAAGTTTGTCAGCCAAGGGTAGGAACATTGTCCTCGATTGGCGCCAGTGCAGCAGAAAGTTTTAATTAGGTCCCATTTATCCAGGACCTTTGGGTCAATGTGGGATTAGATTAGCGAGGTGGGTACTTTCAGCTGGCGCACACTAGATAGGCCGAAGGGTCCTGCTGTGTTCCCATGGGTCACAGCACCACGAAGGGGTGATGCTTGGGACCCCACCACCCGTGTTAGCAGCCCTGCATTTGTATATCGCCTTCAACATAGCCAATCCGTCCCACGCTAAGGAGCGTTGCTGAGCAGCATTTGACACTGGGCCAACGGTGGGGATTTATTGGTGGGGGGTGGTGGGGGGGGGGGGGGGGGGGGGAGGGGCGAGTGTGGAGGAGCAGAGCAAGGAGGTGTCCCGACCAAGAGTCAGTGCCTTAAAAGAGAGAGAGGGAGGCGGAGAGGTTTAGGGAGGGAGTCCTGGAGCTCGGGATCCCAGGAAACTGAAATGGATGGCAGCCAAGTCCGGAGCGTGGGGAGGCGCAGGACAGTCTCACAGCGTCACCCTCTCACAGGAAAGGGCATCCCACTGAAGCACAGCAAGATCCAACAGCCATGCTATGAGACGATGAGCTGACGATCTGATTTCACAATGTGCTCTAAATGATAATTATTGGTCAGAATACTGTGTGTGTGTGTATGTGTGTCTGTATCTGTGTGTGTGCGCATGTGAGTGTGTGTGTCTGTGTTTGCTTGCATCTCTGTGTGTGTGTGCACATGCGTGTGAGTGGGTGTGTGTGGGTGCATATGTTTGTGTCTGTGTATGTGCGTATGTGTGTGTATGCATGTGTGTGTGCGTATGTGTGTGTATGCATGTGTGTGTGTGCATGTGTGTGTGTCTGTGCGTGAGTATACGTGTGTGTCTGTATGTGTCTTCATCTGTGTGTGTTTGCGCATGTGTGTGAGTATGTGTGTGTGCGTTGGTGTGTGTGTGGGTGTGTGTGTCTGTGTGTATGAGCGTGTGTGTGTGTGCACGTGTATATATGTGTCTGTGTCTGTGTGTGTGCGTGTGTACGAGTGTGTGTGTGTGTGCACGTGTATGTGCACGTGGGTGGGGGGGGGGGTTGTTTAGCTCCCCCTTGGCAAATCTTCTGAAATGGTGCCTCCACACCAGGTGACAAGTCCGTGGTTGTTTGCCTCGTTCACACTGTGCCACTGCCCCTGGCCTGGTACAAGGCTCCTGTGCATCTCCACTCGATTGGGGTCTGAGCAAGCTCTGAGCTTTCAGGTTTCCCATTCAAGCAGCACAGAGTCTGTCACTGAAAGAGCTCTGACCGAGCTAATGAGCTGGGCTCCTGGAGCCAACAAAGCCCTGAATTAGATTCCAGGGGCTTTGGTTACAGTAAGAATGTGATCGAGCTCTTGATTACCATTCATAGTGAATTTCTATAGAGGAATAACTTTGTCAGGCCCCGGCATAAACAGAATGACATGCCCAGGCTATTCAGAGCCTGAATGTATAGTGGCATGTCCCATCTTGTTCTGTTGGCAGCCGTGCCTGAGGTGGCATTTTGTGCCGTCAACTATATTACAGTGTTGGTTTCGATTATGTGGAGGAAATCCTATCCTGTTCACTCCCAGTGGCACAGCCCCAACCACAACGCACACACACACACAAACATTCACACACACAGACACATACACACACAAACACTCACACTCACAGGCACACATAGACACACACACGCACATGCACACACACACAGAGACACAGACACATACACACTCACACACTATCCACACACACACACACCATACAACCACACACACAAACACATAGTGACATACATGCACAGAAACACACTCACACAGAATGACACATATGCACAGAAACACACACACACACACACACACAAACATATACACATATACAGAAAAACACACTCAATGACATGCACGCAGACTCACACATATAAATGCACACACAGAAGCCTGCACCCGCACACATAAGCACACAGATTCAGATACATATACACAAACACTCACACACAGAGTGACACACATGCACATACACACACACTTGGACACTCATACACCCACACACACACACTGATATACAAACACACACAGACACCCGCACACCACATGTACACACACATGTACATTCGGACACACATGTGCACACATCTACATACATGCACACCCACATTCCTACATACACAGACATACACATGCACACCCATGCATGCACACACGTGATTTCAGGTGCACATGCACACACACACACATCACTCCATTCACTCCTACTGCAATGATTTTAAAAGCTGACCCTCCATCCTTTATCTCCCGTTGTCCCATTGCATCTGTAGTTTTGACGTCAGGAGGTTTTAAAGCTCAAAGCCCGGGGCAGGTTGAGATTCTGAATGCCGCACTGAGAAAGGGTGGACCTGTCAGAAGTGCTGTCTTTTAGTAATAAATGCTGACCCATCTGCCCTCTGGGATTGGTGTAAACCATCCCACAAACACGACTGGACAAAGATCGCAGAGTACAGCAACTGAATCTGATAGAAATGCATGAATTAGGAACAGGAGTAGGCCACTCTGCCCCTCTAAGCCTACCCTATCTTTTAATAACAGCAAGACTCCTCTGTCTGTGGGTGTGGCTCCACTTTCCAATCTTCCTGCGATAACCTCTGACCCTACCCTTGTCAGTCAGGTGACCTGGTCCCTATCTCATCGCTGTCTGTGGGAGCTGACTGATTGCTGCATTTCCTACATGACCAAAGAGTTTTGTTGACTGCAAATTGCCTGTGGGCTGTGAAAAGTGCCCTTGTGGCATCTGTACGAGTGAATTCAAATCGCTCCCAAACCTTACTTGCACAGAATTTCAAATGAATCCAACCCTTCCCTGCTCATTCCGGATTCAACCCCTTTTTGGAAGTAGAAACCATTCCAAAAAATTCTCTCAGAGTGTGGTTTTGTATATATATCGTCATGCTTTCAACTTGAACATTAGTGTTGGGTCAAGTAATGATCCTGAAGGGGTTAACGACCATGGTACATTGGCTCCAGCCATTCTACTGATGTCACACACAGTCTGTGTTGGAGACCAGAGGGTACTATGCTAGCTTTCAGAGGGAGCAGATGGATCTGTACCGGCTCCAGAAAGTCCTAGTCATGATACCTGACCAAACAGAGTTGTAATTCCATCCAGTGACTCCATCTACACTTCCTGCTGCCTGGGGAAAGCTGCCAACATCATCAAAGACCCCGCCCACCCCATTTCAACCCTCTTCCATTGGGGCAGAAGGTATAAAAGTTTGAAAACGCATACCAACAGATTCAAGAACAGCTTCTTCCCGGCTGTTATCAGACTTATGAACAGACTTCTCATATGTTGGAGTTGATCTTTCTCTGCACCTTCTCTGTGGCTGTAACAGTACATCTGCATTCTATTCTATGACCCTGATGTACTTATGTAAAGTAGGATTTGTCTGGATAGCATATAAAACAACACGATTCAGTATCTCAGTACATTTTGAGTCTGGTACAGCATGGAAACAGACCTTTCAGTCCAACTCATCCACACTGACCAGATATCCTAAGTTAATCTACTTCCATTTGCCAGCACTTGGCCCATATCACTCTAAAGCCTTTCTATTCATGGACCCTTCCAGATGCCTTTTAAATGTTGTAATTGTACCAGCCTCCACCACTTCCTCTGGCAGCTCGTTCCATACACGTACCACCCTCTGTGTGAAAAACTTGCCCTTCTATGACTCTATTAGATCGGCCTAAGATAAAGGAGGATTGGTGGTGGTGAACTACCAGAAACAGCCCTTTCCTGATACCACAGACGGATAGAGGTGGCAAGTACACAAGGAGCCAGAAACGGTCAAAGGGGCAAATATCACCACCACAGACTCAAAGGGTTTACGATGAACGTGAGGGTAAAAGGAAGCAATTAGGAGCAAGACTTGGTCATAATCTATCTACTGCCTGATGGAACAGGGTATGACTGGAGTGGCGGGGTCTTTGATGATTTTGACTGCTTTCCCGAGGCAGTGGGGAATGTGGATGGATCTCCCCGTTGGAGAGGAGATCATGTTTTGAGCAGTGAGTGCACTACCTCTCAGCTACCTTCTCCCCAGCCCCACACCCCCTCCCATTTATCTCTCCACCCCTGACGCTCCGAGCCACATTCCTGATGAAGGGCTCCTGCCCGATACGTCGATTTTCCTGCTCCTTGGATGTTGCCTGACCTTCTGTGCTTTTCCAGCACTCATCAGGACTCTAACCTCCAGCATCTGCAGTACCCACTTAGAGTCATAGAGATGTGGAGCATGGAAACAGATCCTTCAGTCCAACCCGTCCACGCTGACCAGATATCCCAACCCAATCTAGTCCCACCTGCCAGCACCCGGCCCATATCCCTTCAAACCCTTCCTATTCAGATACCCATCCAAATGCCTCTTAAATGTTGCAATTGTACCCGCCTCCACCACTTCCTCTGGCAGCTCATTCCATACACGTACCACCATCTTTGTGAAAAAGTTGCCCCTTAGGTCTCTTTCATATCTTTCCCCTTTCACCCTAAACCTATGCCCTCTAGTTCTGGACTTTGCCTATTTATCCTATCCATGTCTCTCATAATTTTGTAAACCTCTATAAGGTCACCCCTCAGCCTCCGACGCTCCAGGGAAAACAGCCCCAGCCTGTGCAGCCTCTCCCTGTAGCTCAGATTCTCCAACCCTGGCAACATCCTTGTAAATCTTTTCTGAACCCTTTCATGTTTAACGACATATTTCCAATAGGAAGGAGACCAGAATTGCATGCAATATTCCAACAGTGGCCTAACAATGTCCTGTACAGCTGCAACATGACCTCCCAACTCCTATACTCAATACTCTGACCAATAAAGGAAAGCATACCAAACACCTTCTTCACTATCCTATCTACGCGACTCCACTTTCAAGGAACTATGAACCTGCACTCCAAGTCTCTTTGTTCAGCAACACTCCCTAGGACCTTACCATTAAGTGTATAAGTCCTGCTAAGATTTGCTTTCCCAAAATGCAGCACCTCGCATTTATCTGAATTAAACTCCATCTGCCACTTCTCAGCCCATTGGCCCATCTGGTCAAGAATCTGTTGTAATCTGAGGTAACCTTCTTCGCTGTTCACTACACCTCCAATTTTGGTGTCGCCTGCAAACTTGCTAACTGTACCTCTTATGCTCACATCCAAATCATTTATATAAATGACAAAAAGTAGAGAACTCCACTAGTCACAGGCCTCACTCCAATAGTCACAGACTATTACTTGAATGATATGAAATTGCAGCAAACTACTATGCAGAGGGATCTGGGTGTCCTTGTGCAGGAATCACAAAACGCTGGTTTGCAAGTGCAGCAGGTAGTTAAGAAGGCGAATGGAATTTTGTCCTTCATTGTTAGAGGGATTGAGTTTAAAAACAGGGAGGTTATGCTGCAGCTGTACAGGGTGTTGGTGAGGCCACATCTGGAGTACTGTGTGTAGTTTTGGTCTCCTTACATGAGAAAGGATGTACTGGCACTGGAGGGGCTGCAGAGGAGGTTCACTAGGCTGGTTCTGGAGTTGAGGGGGTTGGCTTATGAGGGAAGACTGAGTAGACTGGGATTATATTCACTGGAATTTAAAGGGGGGATCTTATAGAAACATATAAAATGATGAAGGGAATAGATAAGATAGAGGTAGAGAGGATGTTTCCACTGGTGGGTGAAACTGGGACAAAAGGGCATAGCCTCAAAATTAGGGGGAGCAGATTTAGGACAGAATTGAGAAGGAACTTATTCACCCAGAGGGTTGGGAATCTGTGGAATTCCCTGTCCAGGGAAGCAGTTGAGGTGACCTCATTGAATGTTTTGAAAGCTACGATAATTTTTTTTGAACAGTAAAGGGATTAAGGGTGGGTAAGTGGGGCTGAGGCCATGATAAAGATCAGCCATGATCTTATTGAATGACGGAGCAGGCTGGAGGGGCCAGACGGCCTACTCCTGCTCCTAGTCCTTATGACCTCTTGTGTTAAATTGTTCCAGTTGAAATAGGGCCTTGCTGGTGTCTGTTGTGATTAGACCTAATCTCCCCATATCCCAGAGAAAAAACAAGGCAACAGCAATCAATCCCAACGAATGTGGGCCGCGGGTGACAGAAAGGCTCGAGCCCGTCCTGCATTTGGAAATGCCTCTTGGCTCAAAATCGCTTCCAAAGATCTATCAACCTCAAAGAGCACTGCACGAAATGGAGATAAAGAGAGTGACAGCAGGATTGAAATCTAATCTTGAAACACTGGATTACTATAAGGCAACGTTCCAGCTGGTAATAAAACAATATCTGCTTGATAACTCTGCTCATGAGGAACGTAAGAAACCGTGAGGGGGGAGGAGGTGAAGAGATTAATCAGTCAGTGGCAGCCGTTCCATTTCTGAAACATGGTCCCAGCTTTAAACTCTACCCGGCACCCACTCATGAATCTCACTGTAGCCAGTCCTCACCAGCACACGGTATACTGTGTTCACGAGGGAGAAGGCCTCTTGCTGAGATATTTGTATCATCAATAGTCACAGGTGAGGAGCCAGAAGACTGGAGGTTGGCAAACGTGGTGCCACTGTTTAAGAAGGGTGGTAAAGACAAGCCAGGGAACTATAGACCGGTGAGCCTGACCTCGGTGGTGGGTAAGTTGTTGGAGGGAATCCTGAGGGACAGGATGTACATGTATTTGGAAAGTCAAGGATTGATTAGGGATAGTCAACATGGCTTTGTGTGTCAGAAATCATGTCTCACAAACTTGGTTGAGTTTTTTGAGGAAGTAACAAAGAGGATTGATGAGGGCAGAGCGGTAGATGTGATCTATATGGACTTCAGTAAAGCGTTCGACAAGGTTCCCCATGGGAGACTGATTAGCAAGGTTAGATCTCATGGAATACAGGGAGAACTAGCCATCTGGATACAGAACTGGCTCAAAGGTAGAAGACAGAGGATGATGGTGGAGGGTTATTTTTCAGACTGGAGGCCTGTGACCAGTGGAGTGCCACAAGGATTGGTGCTGGATCCACTACCATTCATCATTTACATAAATGATTTGGATGTGAGCATAAAAGGTACAGTTAGTATGTTTGCAGATGACACCAAAATTGGAGGCGTAGTGGACAGCGAAGAGGGTTACCTCAGATTACAACAGGATCTGGACCAGATGGGCCAATGGGCTGAGAAGTGGCAGATGGAGTTTAATTCAGATAAATGCGAGGTGCTGCATTTTGGGAAAGCAAATCTTAGCAGGACTTATACACTTAATGGTAAGGTCCTAGGGAGTGTTGCTGAACAAAGAGACCTTGGAGTGCAGGTTCATAGCTCCTTGAAAGTGGAGTCGCAGGTAGATAGGATAGTGAAGAAGGCGTCTTCTTCACTATCCTATCTACCTGTGACTCCACTTTCAAGGAGCTATGAACCTGCACTCCAAGGTCTCTTTGTTCAGCAACACTCCCTAGGACCTTACCATTAAGTGTATAGGTCCTGCTAAGATTTGCTTTCCCAAAATGCAGCACCTCGCATTTATCTGAATTAAACTCCATCTGCCACTTCTCAGTCCATTGGCCCATCTGATCAAGATCCCATTGTACTCTGAGGTAGCCTTCTTTGCTGTCCAGAAGACTGGATTTGACAAGTCTGTTAGGTTTTAAAACGCCCCCTTTTAAATTAGGAAGACTTTTCAGAACGACCACGGAGAGACATGCCCATGTGATCTGGTTGCCATGGGGGTGTGGATGCCACTTAAACAGAAACCTATTGGAGTTAAATGACAATTTTCTCACCCCAAGCCTATTACAATAAAAGGAAGAGCTCTCGTGGGGATGTGATAGTGTCCCTACCTCTGGGTTAGGGGGCCTGGGTTCAAATCCCACCTGCTCCAGAGAAGTGTGGTAACACCTCTGAACAGGTTAATTGTAAATATATAAAGGGGTGGTTAGTTTGATAGAGAGAGAGAGAGATGAGGTAGCTACTGCTGTGGGAAAGGAATAGCGTCGTTTTGTATTTACAACCAATCAGGATGTAGGTGAGAGCTGTGAAATAACTCCATAGAGGCAGATATCCCATCACCCTTTATATACACAGGGAGAGTCCCTGACACTGACCCAGCTCCCTCAGAGCCAGCTCTTAGAGTGAGCAGAACCCCTGACCCTCCTGTTACTATCTGTCAGCCAGGGCTCCCTGATTGGACCAGGTTAACAGCTCCAATCAGGGAACTCAGATTCTATGAGGACTGGCAGACCTCGTTACAATCATTACAAGTTGGTTTGCTGTTCAGAAGGAAAAAGGACAGGGGCTATGGCGATGTTAGGAGAAAGGAGTTACTGAGGTGCATCTTCCATCCTGAATCCTCAGACTGTGCTCAGCAATGTTAGAGTTGACGTTTCTCTGCATCGCCTCTGTAGTGGTGACTCCAGACTCTTCTATTACCCTGATGTACTCATGCAAGGTAGGATTTGCCTGGTTAGCGTGCAAAATAATACTTTTCACTTTATCTCGGTACACGGGACAATAATAAATCGAATCGAATCGATGATTGTGGATGGAAAATCTGGGAGACAGGACTGCAAACCTTGGAAGCTGGAGTTGATAGATGTGAAGCTGGGACAGCACAGCAGCATTCGAGAAGCAGGAAAGTCAACGCTTCGGGCTGGGAACCTTTGTGAGGACCTTCCTGCTCCTCGGATGCTGTCTGACCTGCTGTGCTCTTCCACCCTGACATCTATCAAACAGGGCAGTGGGGGCAAACTCCCTGAGTAAGGAAAAAGACTCTGGGGGTTGCCTTTGCTCATTCTGAGAGGAGACCTGATTGAGCTAACAGACCGTGACAGCGCAGGAAGAGGCCATTTGGCCGGCTTTCAGAACGAGCAGTTCGCCCAGCGCCACTTCGGCACCATCTGCTCCATAACCCTGCACATTCTTCCTGTTCAGCTCCCTCTCCATGGACCCTGACTCTACCACACACTGAGGCAGCACATTCCAGGTGCCAACCCCTCGCTACGTGAAAACATTTCATCTCATTTCACCCTTGCCTCTTTCGCCAGGCTCCTTCGATATGTCCCCTCTGGTTCTCGGTCCCTTCACCAGTGGGAATGGTCTGCTGTGTCCTGGCACCCTCCTGGTCACCTCCCAACCTCCCCTTCTCCACAGAGAACGGTCCCAATGTCACTAATTAACGTGAGAAAATAGGAAATGGCACGGGAAGGTGATGATCTTGGCTTCCTCCCTCATTTCTTGCCATTGGGAGTTGGTTAGTTCAGGTGGCTGGACAGTTGCTCTGCAATGCGAGAGTAATGCCAACAACGTGGTTTCAGTTCCCACAATTCTCCTTCTCAACCTCTCCCCTCGCCTGAGGCGTGGTGACCCACAGGTTAAACTAGTCACCCTCCAATGAGGGAAGCCCTCTGGAGCTACAGTGACCTTTTTCCTCCAGGGTCAGAGGTTGAGGGCGTGATCTTATAGAGGTTTACAAAACTCATGGGATGAACTTCCTGAGGAGGTGATGGATGCGGGGAAAATTACAACGTTTAAAGGACAGCTAATTTTGAGAAGATTTGTAGCTCAGGTTGAGGTTCTGGATGTAGGTTTGCTCGTTGAGCTGGAAGGTTCATTTTCAGATGTTTTGTCACCATACTAGGTAACATCATCTGCTCACTGAAGATGTTACCTAGTATGGTGACAAAACGTCTGAAAACGAACCTTGCAGCTCAGCGAGCAAAGCTCCATCCAGTTTAAAAGACATTTAGATGGAAACATGAATACGAAAGGTTTAGAGGGATACGGGCCAAGAGCAGGCAGGTGGGACTAGTTTAGTTTGGGATTATGGTTGGCATGGACTAGTTGGACTGAAGGGTCTGTTTCCATGCTGTGTGACTCTATGACTATGAGAGTGAATGGCAGGTGTCTTTTCCCTAGGGTGGGAGATTTCAAGGCTAGGGGGCATATTTTTAAGGTGAGAGGAGAGAGATTTAAAAAGGACACAGGGGGCAAATATTATACACAGAGCATGGTTGGTGTGTGGAATGAACTGCCAGAGGAAGTGGTGGATGCGGGAACAATTACAGCATTTAAAAGACATTTGGATGGAACCAAGAATAGGAAAGGTTTGGAGGGATATGGGCCAAGCGCAGGCAGGTGGGACTAGATTAGTTTGGGATTATGGTTGGTGTGGACTGGTTGGACAAAAGGGTCTGTTTCCGTGTAATGTAACTTTATGATTGTCTGTGTGGAGTTTGCACGTTCTCTCCAGCATCTGCCTGGGTTATCTCTGGGTGCTCCAATATCCTCCCACGTTCCAAAGATGTGCGGGTTAGGGTGGATTGGCCATGCTACGTTGCTCCGTAGTGTCCAGGGTTGTGCAAGCTAGGGTGGGTTAGCCATGGGGAAATGCGAGGTTGTGGGGATAGGGTAGGGGGATGGGTGTGGGTGGGATGCTCTTTGTTAGGACTCGACGGGCCGAATGGTCTGCTTCCACACTGTCGAGCTTCTGTGAAGATGGGCTGAGTGGCCTTTTCCAGTGTCTCCTCTCTCTGACTGGGAGAGCACGGTCTCTGGGACTCGACTGGTCCTCAGGTACCCCGTGAGAGGAGGTAATGACGAAGCGTAGTCCCCTCGGAAAACAGGGCCTTCTATCCAACCCTCTTCAGCAGCCTTTCCCAACAAAGAATTCATCAGCATCGGAAAGGTTTGCATGAGTTCCAAATTTCCACTGGCCTTTCCGTGAAGAGATGCTGGCTGGCCTGGAGTTTGAGCTAAGGCCCCACCTCCGCAAGCTGCGTCTGCTTTTCTCCCTGCAGCAGGGGAAATAGCTGCTCCCTATCTCCCCCATCAAACCCTTCCACCACAGTTGAAATCTATGGAACGATGTGGCACAGCTCCATTTGCCTACAGGGTTGCCAACTCTAGCTGGACTCGGTTCCGAATCTGCATTCCACCTCCAGACACTGCACTGGGTCAAACATTTTGTGTTGCGTTCATAACTAGAAAAGCTGAATGTACCTAGCTCACAGCGGCAATCTTTCATGGGACTGCAAGGAAAACTCAAACCAAAATACAAAAAAGTTTTTACTGGTCTGGATTGCGTAAGGATGTGGTTGTATTTTTGCCAGACAAGTCATACGTGTCAGGTAACTGAAAAACTCAGCATAAAACTCACCGTGGGCGGCACGGTGGCACAGTGGTTAGCACTGCTGCCTCACAGCGCCAGAGACCCGGGTTCAATTCCCGACTCAGGCGACTGACTGTGTGGAGTTTGCACATTCTCCCCGTGTCTGCGTGGGTTTCCTCCGGGTGCTCCGGTTTCCTCCCACAGTCACAAAGATGTGCAGGTCAGGTGAATTGGTCATGCTAAATTGCCTGTAGTGTTAGGTAAAGGGGTAAATGTACGGGAATGGGTGGGTTACGCTTCGGCGGGTCGGTGTGGACTTGTTGGGCCGAAGGGCCTGTTTCCACACTGTAAGTAATCTAATCTAAGTAATCTAATCTAAAAAAAACCTTTAATGCTAATTTCCTGCATTTGAGGAACCCTTTACAAGAGTCTGCATAGGACCCCGGCCAAATACAAAAAGTGGAGATCAGTATTTATTGACCATAGATGCAGGGAGAAAGTTCCCGGGGGTGGATGTGTCCAGAACCAGGGGTGATAGTCTGAGGATTTGGGGTGGACCATTTAGGACGGAGATGGGGAGACTTTTCTGTGGGATTCACTCCCACAGGAAGTAGCTGATACCAAAACATTGAATGTCTTCATGGTGGCTCCGTGTTCTCAAATTGTGAAAGATGGTGGAAGCTGATTGCATAGGTAATTTTAGTTGGAAGTTGGATAGATTCTTGAGGATGAAGAACTGTGAGAGTCACAGGCAAGTAGCCTGTGGGGTGGCACGGTGGCTCAGTGGTTAGCATTGCTGCCTCCCAACGCCAGGGACCCGGGTTCGATTCCAGCCTCGGGCGACTGTCTGTGTGGAGTTTGCATGTTCTCCCCGTGTCTGTGTGGGTTTCCTCTGGGTGCTTTGGTTACCTCCCACAGTCCAAAGATGTGCAGGTTAAGGTGAATTGGCCATGGGAAATTGCCCAGGGCTGTGTAGGTTAGGGGTAAATGTAGAGTCAAAGGGCAGAGGAATGGGTCTGGGTAGCATACTCTTCAGAGGGTTGGTGTGGACTTGTTGGGCCGAAGGGCCTGTTTCCACACTGTGGGGATTATATGAAGGTGGCTCGAGATAGCAAGTGGAGCAAATGGTGTGGACTTGTTAGGCCTGTTCCTATACTGTAGGGAATCTAATCTAAAGGTTATGGGGAGAAAGCAGGATTAGGTTACTGAGTTGGACGATCAGCCATGATCGTGATGAAAGGCGGAGCAGCCTTGAAGGGCTGAATGGCCTCCTCCTGCTGCTATCTTCAATGTTTCATGTAATGAATATGTTTATTAGACTTTTCAGAGGTGACTCTGTTCCACAGTATCACAGCACAGAAAGGCAATGTTACAAGGGCCAGTCATCAACAGGGGCCAGATTAATTCCCTGCTTCAGGCATCAAATCCTACTGTGGAATCTGCCTTCCAATTAAATCCAGTCATGAAATTCAAAGGACTCTCGTGGTAGTGTCCCTATCTCTGAGCCAGGAGGCCTGAACCTAAATCCCAGACAGATTAAATGTGAGATTGAAGCGAGCCAGAGGATGAGGACTATTGGCTAGAACTGGAACATCAAGGTTTAAAAATAAGGGAAGAGATGAGGGAAGTTTTTTTTTTCTGAGAGTTTGTAAGTCTTTGGAATCCCCTTCCTCAAAAGTCAGCGGGTGTAGAATCTTTAAATGTTTTCAAAGGAGATCGATTCTTGATGGCCAAGGAGATGAAGGACTAATCGTGATAGAATGTCCACAGCACAGGAGCAGGGCCAAACAGCTCACTAAGTCTACTCTGACCCTCCGAACTGACCAGCCCACCCAGACACTACTCTGAGCCTCTGAACTGACCAGCCCACCCAGACACTACTCTGAGCCTCTGAACTGACCAGCCGACCCAGACCCTACTCTGACCCTCCAAACTGACCAGCCCAACCAGACCCTAATCTGATCCTCCAAACTGACCAACCCACCCAGATCCTGCTCTGACCCTACAAACTGACCAGCCCACCCAGACCCTACTCTGATGCTCTGAACTGACCAGCCCACCCAGACGCTACTCTGAGCCTCTGAACTGACCAGCCCACCCAGACCCTAATCTGACCCTCCAAACTGACCAACCCACCCAGATCCTGCTGACCCTCCAAACTGACCAGCCCACCCAGACCCTGCTCTGACCTTCCAAACTCACCAGCCCAGCCAGACCCTGCTCTGACCCTCTGAACTGACCAGTCCACCCAGACATTACTCTGAGCCTCCGAACTGACCAGCCCACCCAGACCCTACTCTGACCCTCTGAACTGACCAGCCCACCCAGACTCTACTCTGACCCTCCGAACTGACCAGCCCAACCAGACCCTAATCTGATCCTCCAAACTGACCAACCCACCCAGATCCTGCTCTGACCCTACAAACTGACCAGCCCACCCAGACCCTACTCTGATGCTCTGAACTGACCAGCCCACCCAGACGCTACTCTGAGCCTCTGAACTGACCAGCCCACCCAGACCCTAATCTGACCCTCCAAACTGACCAACCCACCCAGATCCTGCTGACCCTCCAAACTGACCAGCCCACCCAGACCCTGCTCTGACCTTCCAAACTCACCAGCCCAGCCAGACCCTGCTCTGACCCTCTGAACTGACCAGTCCACCCAGACATTACTCTGAGCCTCCGAACTGACCAGCCCACCCAGACCCTACTCTGACCCTCTGAACTGACCAGCCCACCCAGACTCTACTCTGACCCTCCGAACTGACCAGCCCATCCAGACCCTACTCTGACCTTCCAAACTCACCAGCCCAGCCAGACCCTGCTCTGACCCTCTGAACTGACCAACCCACCCAGACCCTATTCTGACCCTATGAACTGACCAGCCCATCCAGACCCTGTAACCCTGCATTTCCCATGGCCAATCCACCCTAACCTGCAGATCTTCGGCCTGTGAGAGGAAACCAGAGCAAACCCAGGCAGACATGTGGAGAATGTGCAAACTCCACGCAGACAGTCACACGAGATTGGGATCGAACCCAGGCAGCAGTTCTATTCACTGAACTACCGTGGGATATGCAGCAATGTTAGAGTTGAGGTTAAAATCAGATTCAGCCAGGATCTCATTGAATGATGGAACAGGATACTGATTCTTGTCGGTATGTTTGCCTTAGCTGGCGTGAATGGGAACAGCTCGGTGGTTAGCCCTGCTGCCTCACAGCGCCAGGACCTGGGTTCGATTCTACCCTCGGGTGGCTGTCTGTGTGGAGTTTGCACATTCTCCCTGTGTCTGCGTGGGTTTCCTCCGGGTGCTTCGGTTTCCTCCCACAGTCCAAAGGTGCGCAGGTTGGGGTGGATTGGCCATGCTAAATTGCCCATAGTGTCCAGGGATGTGCAGGTTAGGATGGATTGACCATGCTAAATTGTCCCATAGTTCCCAGGGATGTGCAGGTTAGGGTGGATTAGCCATGCTAAATTGTCCCATAGTGTCCAGGGATGTACAGGTTTGGATGGATTGACCATGCTAAATTGTCCCAGGGTATCCAAGGATGTGCAGGTTAGGTGGATTGGCCGTGCTAAATTGTCCCATAGTGTCCAGGGGTATGCCGGTTAGGGTGGATAGGCCGTGCTAAATTGTCCCAGGGTGTCCAGGGATGTGTAGGTTAGGGTGAATTGGCCATGCTAAATTACCCCACAGTGTCCAGAGATGTGCAGGTTACGGTGGATTGGCCATGCTAAATTGCCCCACAGTGCCCAGGAATGTGCAGGTTAGGATGGATTGACCGTGCTAAATCGCCCCATGGTGTCCAGGGCTGTGCAGGTTAGGGTGGATTGTCCGTGTTAAATTGCCCATAGTATCCAGGGATGTGCAGGTTAGGGTGGATTGACCATGCTAAATTGCCCCATAGTGTCCAGGGATGTGCAGGTTAGGATGGATTGACCATGCTAAATTGCCCCATAATGTCCAGGGATGTGCAGGATAGGATGGATTGACAGTGCTAAATTGCCCATAGTGCCCAGGGATGTGCAGGTTAGGGTGGATTGGCCGGGCTAAATTGTCCCATAGTGCCCAGGGATGTGCAGGTTAGGGTGGATTGGCCGTGCTAAATTGTCCCATAGTGTCCAGGGATGAGCAGGTTAGGGTGGATCGACAGTGCTAAATTGCCCCTAGTGTTCAGGGATGTGCAGATTAGGGTGGATTGGCCGTGCTAAATTGTCCATAGTGCCCAGGGATGAGCAGGTTAGGGTGGATTGGCCGTGCTAAATTGCCCCATAGTGCCCAGGGATGTGCAGGTTAGGATGGAATAGCTATGCTAAATTGCCACATAGTGTCCAGGGATGTACAGGTTAGGATGGATTGACCATGCTAAATTGTCCCATAGTGTCCAGGGATGTACAGGTAGGATAGATTGGCAATGCTAAATTGCCCTATAGTGTCCAGGGATGTGCAGGATAGGGTGGATCGACAGTGCTAAATTGCCCATAGTGCCCAGGGATGTGCAGGTTAGGGAGGATTGGCCGTTCTAAATTGCCCATAATGCCCAGGGATGAGCAGGTTAGGGTGGATTGGCCGTGCTAAATTGCCCCTAGTGTTCAGGGATGTGCAGGTTAGGGTGGATTGGCCGTTCTAAATTGCCCATAGCGCCCAGGGATGAGCAGATTAGGGTGGATTGGCCATGCTAAATTGTCCCTAGTGTTAGGGATGTGCAGGATAGGGTGGATCGACAGTGCTAAATTGCCCATAGTGCCCAGGGATGTGCAGGTTAGGGAGGATTGGCCGTTCTAAATTGCCCGTAATGCCCAGGGATGAGCAGGTTAGGGTGGATTGGCCGTGCTAAATTGCCCCTAGTGTTCAGGGATGAGCAGGTTAGGGTGGATTGGCCATGCTAAATTGCCCCATAGTGTCCAGGGATGTGCAGGTTAGGATGAAATAGCTATGCTAAATTGCCCCATAGTGTCCAGGGATGTACAGGTTAGGATGGATTGACCATGCTAAATTGTCCCATCGTGTCCAGGGATGTACAGGTTAGGGTGGATTAGCCATGCTAAATTGGCCCATAGAGCTCAGGGATGTGCAGGTTAGGGTGGATTGGCCGTGCTAAATTGTCCCATAGTGCTCAGGGATATGCAGGTTAGGGTGGATTGGCCGTGCAAAATTGTCCCATAGTGTCCAGGGATATGCAGGTTAGGGTGGATTGGCCATGCTAAATTGTCCCAGGGTATCCAGGGATGTGTAGGTTAGGGTGAATTGGCCATGCTAAATTACCCCACAGTGTCCAGGGATGTGCAGGTTACGGTGGATTGGCCATGCTAAATTGCCCCATAGTGTCCATGGATGTGCAGGTTAGGATGGATTGACCATGCTAAATCGCCCCATGGAGTCCAGGGCTGTGCAGGTTAGGGTGGATTGTCCGTGTTAAATTGCCCATAGTGTCCAGGGATGTGCAGGTTAGGGTGGATTGTCTGTGTTAAATTGCCCCATAGTGTCCAGAGATGTGCAGGTTAGGATGGATTGACCATGCTAAATTGCCCCATAGTGCCCAGGGATGTGCAGGATAGGGTGGATTGACAGTGCTAAATTGCCCATAGTGCCCAGGGATGAGCAGGTTAGGGTGGATTGGCCGTGCTAAATTGCCCCTAGTGTTCAGGGATGTGCAGGTTCGGGTGGATTGGCCGTTCTAAATTGCCCATAGTGCCCAGGGATGAGCAGGTTAGGGTGGATTGGCCATGCTAAATTGCCCCTAGTGTTCAGGGATGTGCAGGTTAGGGTGGATTGGCCATGCTAAATTGCCCATAGTGCCAGGGATGTGCAGGTTAGGGTGGATTGGCCATGCTAAATTGCCCCATAGTGTCCATGGATGTGCAGGTTAGGGTGGATTGGCCATGCTAAATTGTCCCACAGTGCCCAGGGATGTGCAAATTCGGGTGGATTGGCCATGCTAAATTGTCCCACAGTGCCCAGGAATGTGCAGGTTCGGGTGGGTTGGCCATGGGAAATGCAGGGTTACAGGGGTAGGGTATGGGGTGGGTCAGGAAGGGATGCTCTCCAGAGGGTCGGTGTGGATGGGCCAAATGGCCTGTTTCCACAATGTGGGAATTCTATGAGAATCATAGAATCTCTACAGTGTGGAAATAGGCCCTTCAGCCCAACAAGCCCACACCAACTCTCCGAAGAGTTACCCACCCAGACCCATTCCCCTCCCCCATTATCCTCCATTTACCCCTGACTAATGCACCTAACCTGCATATCCCTGAACACTGTGAGGCAATTTAGCATGGCCAATCCACCCTAACCCACATATCTTTGGATTGTGGGAGGAAACCGGAGCACCCGGAGGAAGATCTGTTTTGGGACCATTGCTGTTTGTCATTTTTATAAATGACCTGGAGGAGGGGTTAGAAGGTTGGGTGAGCAAGTTTGCGGATGATACGAAAGTCGGAGGAGTTGTAGACAGTGAGGAAGGATATGGCAGGTTACAGCGGGATATAGATAAGCTGCAGAACTGGGCAGAAAGGTGGCAAATGGAGTTCAATGTAGCTAAGTGTGAGGTGATTCACTTTGGTAAGAGTAATAAAAAGATGGGGTACTGGGCTAATGGTCGGATACTTGGTAGTGTGGATGAGCAGAGGGATCTTGGTGTCCATATACACAGATCTCTGAAAGTTGCCACCCAGGTAAATAGTGCGGTGAAGAAGGCATATGGAGTACTGGCTTTTATTGGTAGAGGAATTGAGTTCCGGAGTACTGAGGTCATGTTGCAGTTGTATAAGACTCTGGTGCGGCCACATCTGGAGTATTGTGTGCAGTTTTGGTGGCCATATTATAGGAAGGCTGTGGAGGCACTGGAACGGGTGCAGAGGAGGTTTACCAGGATGTAGCCTGGTATGGTAGGAAGATCGTATGAGGAAAGGCTGAGGCACTTGGGGCTGTTTTCATTGGAGAAAAGAAGGTTTAGGGGTGACTTGATAGAGGTGTACAAGATGATTAGGGGTTTAGATAGGGTCGACAGTGAGAATCTTTTTCCACGGATGGAGTCAGCTATTACAAGGGGGCATAGCTTTAAATTAAGGGGGGGTAGGTATAGGACAGATGTTAGGGGTAGGTTCTTTACTCAGCGAGTCGTGAGTTCATGGAATGCCCTGCCAGTAGCAGTGGTGGACTCTCCCTCATTATGGGCATTTAAGCGGGCATTGGATAGGCAAATGGAGGATAGTGGGCTAGTGTAGGTTAGGTGGGCTTGGATCGGCGCAACATCGAGGGCCGAAGGGCCTGTACTGCGCTGTATTCTTCTATGTTCTATGTTCTATAGACACTGGAAGAATGTGTAAACTCCACACAGTCGCCCGAGGCTGGAATTGAACCTGAGTCCCTGGCACCGTGAGATCCATGCAGGGCCAGGAAATTTGCTGTCCTGCCTGTCTGCATATCCATGAATAAGAACATGACTCTTAACTGCCCTCTGAGGTGATGATTTGGAGATGCCGGTGTTGGACTGGGGTGTACAAAGTTAAAAATCACACAACACCAGGTTATAGTCCAACAGGTTTAACTGGAAGCACACTAGCTTTCGGAGCGACGCTCCTTCATCAGGTGTGGTTCATGCAGGGGAGTGGGGGCATTTAGGAGCGGGAAACAAATGCTGGTCATGTCCTAAAGGGGGCTGACATCACATTCCAAACGCAGTGTTTTTTACATTCCTGGATTTGTCAGGCCAATCCTGGAGCCCTGTGGCTGGTGGGGGATGGGGTGAGTTTTATGGGCATAGCAGAGAGCTCAATCCCCTACTTTAAACCACCAGGGGGCAGTTGCCAGTGCAGTCTGGTGGTCACTGCTGTAGAAAGTGCTCCTCCCTACTTTGGGTGTTGACTGACAGAGAGATGAATGGTTGCTGCAATAGAATTCCGACTTTATTAAAAACCAATTTGAAGTTAATAATCACCAGTTCCTGATTGGAGATAACAAGCTTGGCAATCAGCTCCCTGCTCACTCGGTGAATAAAAAGAAAGGGTTTGCATTTGTATAGCACCTCGGGGGGGGGAACCATCAGAAGGTGCTGTTACAGCCAGCGAGTCCCTTGAGAAGCGCAACCCCGTTGTTGCAATGCAGCGGCCAGATTGTGCACAGCAAGAGCCCACGCTCAGCAATGCAATAACCGCCAGATTATCGCCTTTTGAAATTCCTTCAGCCACCGTTTGGTTCATTCATTGTCCATCCCGAACTGCCCCTTGTCCCATTCAATGCTCTCAAGAAGAAGTTGGATATTGTCCTTAGGGCTGCAGGGTAAGGGCCGAAAGCAGGAATAAGGGATTGACTGCCAGACCACAGGAGCAGAAATCAGGCCATTCATCCCATTGAGTACTGCTCTGCCATTCAATCAAGGCTGATAGGTTTCTCAACCCCATTCTCCTCCTCACCCTTGATACTCAAGAACCTATCTATCTCCGTCTTAAATATACTCAATGCCCTGGCCTCCACAGCCTTCTGTGGCAGTGAATTCCACACATTCCCCACTCTCTGGCTGAAGAAGTTTCTCCTTATTTCTGTTCCCTTTACTCTAAGGGTCTTCCCTTGACTCTAAGGCTGTGACCAAGGGTCCTTGTCTCTCCTCCCCAATGGAAACATCTTCCCAATGCCCACACCATTCAGTATTTTGTAAGTTCCAATCAGATTCCCCCCCCACCCCGTAGATTGAAGTGGATTGTCATAGAATCCCTGTAGTGTGGAAGCAGGCCATTCGGCCCATTGAGTGTACAGTGATCCCCCGAAGAGTATCCCACTCACACACCCCCATTTCTGCATTTCCCACACCAATCTACCTGACCTGCACATCTTTGGACTGTGGGAGGAAACCGGAACACCCGGAGGAAATCCGGGCAGACACGGGGGAGAACGTGCAAACTCCACACAGACAGTCGCCCGAGGTTGGAATCGAACCCGGGTCCCTGGCGCTGTGAGGCAGCAGTGCTAACCACTGAGCCATCGTGCGACCAATGTATTTGGTGGCTGAGTCCCCACATCCTCCTCCTCCTCTCTGGTCTGGCCTACAGCCCAATTCATGACCACGTCCTGTACAGTTGAGACATGGCCCATTTGCGAAGTGGCCCGGGTAGGGATGATGCCAAGAGAAGGGGCAAAGCAGGCTCAAAGCTTGTGGGGGTACAAGCTGGTCTTGCCAGCTGTACCTATGTCTCCAGAAAGGAGTAAGACTTTGTTTCGAACCCATCGCTCATGCCTAATGTTTAAGCTAATCCTACCTCCGTAAGGAGCCTCCAAACGAGATGGTGGGACGTTATGTTGAGGTTGTACAGGACGTTGCTGAGACCACTTCTGCAGTACTGTGTACATTTCTGGTTGCCCTGTTATAGGAAGGATATTATTAAGCTGGAGAAGGTGTGGAAAAGATTTACTGGGATGTTACTGGGAATGGACGGTTTGAGCTACAGGGAGAGGCTGAATAGTCTGGGACTGTTCTCCCTGGAGCGTTGGAGGCTGAGGGGCGACCTTACAGAGGTTTATAAAATCATGAGGGGCATAGATAGGGTGAATAGCCAAGGTCTTTTCCCTGGGTTGGGGGAGTCCAAAACTAGAGGGTATAGGTTTTGGGTGAGAGGGGAAAGATTTAAAAGGGACCTAAGGGTCAACTTTTCACACAGAGGGTGTATGGAATGAGCTGCCAGAGGAAGTGGTGGAGGCCAGTACAATTACAGCATTGAAAAGGCATCTGGATGGGTATATGAATAGGAAGGGTTTAGAGGGTTATGGATCATGTGCTGGCAGGTGGAACTAGTTTAGCTTGGGAAACTTGGTCAGCATAGACTGGTTGGACCAAAGGGTCTGGTTCCATGCTGTATGATGCTATGACCTAAGCCTGGAATTAGCTGGATTTTGAAATGTGAGTTTAAGCAGTCTCAGTGGCAATACCTAAACCCTCTCTCTCTCTCTCCCCCCTTCTCTCTCCATCACTCTCTCTCTCCTCCTGTCTCTCCTCTCTCTATCACTCTCCTTCTCTCTCCCTCTCCTCCTCTCTCTCATTTCCCTCTCTCCTCTCTCGTTCATTCCTCTCTCTCTCCCTCCCTCCTCTCTCTCTGTCCCTCCCCTTCTCTCTCCCCCTCTGTCTCCTTCTGTCTCTCTCTCCTCTCTCTCTCCCTCCCTCCTCTCTCTCTGTCCCTCCCCTTCTCTCTCCCCCTCTGTCTCCTTCTGTCTCTCTCTCCTCTCTCTTTCCCTCTCCTTCTCTCTCTTCCCACCACCACTCCTCTCTCTTCCCTTCTCCCTCTCACTACTATCTCTCTCTTCCCCACCTTTCTCTTTCCGCCTCTGTCCACCCCCCCCCCCCCCCCCACCCCCCCCCCACCCCAGTTCCCCTCGCTTATTCCTTCCCCTTCTCTCTCCCTCTCTCTTTCCCTCTCTCTCTCGGTCTCTTCCCTTCTCTCTCATTCCTCTCTCTCTCTCTGTTCCTCCTCTTCTCTCTCTCCCTCTTGCCCCCCTCTCTCATTCCCCTCTCTTTTTCCTTCCCCTTCTCTCTCCCCGTCTCTCTTTCTCCCCCCTCCCTCTCTCCTTCTCTCTCTCATCCCTCCTGTCTCCCTTCTCTCTGTTCCACCCCTTCTCTCTCTCTCCCTCTCCCTCCCACTCCCTCAACACTCCCCCCCTCCCCCCACGCTCTCTCTCTCTCTCTCTCTCTCCCCCCGCTGCTCTGCAACCATCAGTATGAGAGTGACATTTGTTTCTGGTTATGTCCTGGCTATTGACTGTTCCCCTTCACATCCCTATCATCAGTGGAAGCTTGCTGTGTGACTGATAAAGATCAAGCCTCTGGCACAGGAGCAAACTGCTGGCTAAGACCAGGTGCGTGTTCCCTCCCTCCCCCTTCACTACCGTGGGAACATTCAAATGTCAGCTGTGACATTCTTCTTGATGCATGGAGCTTGGAATGTTAAACTGATAAGCCGCACTTTGCACTCTGTGGGTCAGGAACAAATTGTCATCTGTTCCATGATGGAGGTAAAAGGTTTCTGCTTTTCCGTGTCCCCTTGCATTCTCGTTGTCCATGATCTGGAAATTGAGGACTTAGAGCTTCGGGATTGAGAGGTCATGTTGTGGCTGTACAGGACATTGGTTAGGCCACTGTTGGAATATTGCATGCAATTCTGCTATAGGAAGGGTCTTGCGAAACTTGAAAAGGTTCAGAAAAGATTTACGAGGATGTTGCCAGGGTTGGAGGGTTTGAGCTATAGAGAGAGGCTGAACAGGCTGGGGCTGTTTTCCCTGCAGCGTCAGAGGCTGAGGGGTGATGTTATAGAGGTTTACAAAGTCATGAGGGGCATGGATAGGGTAAATAGACGAAGTCTTTTCCTCAGGTGAGAGAGTCCAGAATGAGACGGCATTGGCTTAAGGTGAGAGGGGAAAGATTTAAAAAGGACCTAAGGCGCAACTTTTGCACACAGAGGGTGGTGCGTGTATGGAATGAGCTGCCAGAGGAAGTGGTGGAGGCTGGTACAATTACAACATTTAAAAGACATCTGGAGGGTATATGAATAGGAAGGGTTTGGAGGGATATGGGCCGGGTGCTGGCAGGTGGGACGAGATTGGGTTCTGTTTCCTTGCTGTACATCTCTATGACTCTCTATGAGAGGTCAAGTCAACATTCTCTCAGAGCACCATGGGACCACTCTGTTGTTAAGGAGCGATTCATGCCAACCTGAGAGTCACCACGCCTCAGGCGAGGGGGAGAGGTTGAGAAGGAGAGTCCTTCCCGGTAACTCAGCCGGTGTGGGAATTGAACCCATGCTGTTGGCATCAGCCAACGGCAACTGGACTGGGACACTATTTTGCACACTGTGGTCATACTCCCCCTAGTGGGAAAAATAATTCAAGAATGCAAGCAATAACATGATGAGGAGGTCATGGAACCCACTCCGCTGTTCAATGGAGTTGATAATCTATCACAGAATCCCTATGTTGTGGTTCTGTTCGCCGAGCTGGGAATTTGTGTTGCAGACGTTTCGTCCCCTGTCTAGGTGACATCCTCAGTGCTTGGGAGCCTCCTGTGAAGCGCTTCTGTGATGTTTCCTCCGGCATTTATAGTGATTTGTACCTGCCGCTTCCGGTTGTCAGTTCCAGCTGTCCGCTGCAGTGGCCGCTATATTGGGTCCAGGTCGATGTGCTTATTGATTGAATCTGTGGATGAGTGCCATGCCTCTAGGAATTCCCTGGCTGTTCTCTGTTTGGCTTGTCCTATAATAGTAGTGTTGTCCCAGTCGAACTCATGTTGCTTGTCATCTCTGTGTGTGGCTACTAAGGATAGCTGGTCGTATCGTTTCGTGGCTAGTCGCGACCAGATATCCTTAGTAGCCACACATGCAGATGGCAAGCAACATGAATTCGACTGGGACAACACTATTATTATAGTTCAAGCCAAACAGAGAACAGCCAGGGAATTCCTAGAGGCATGGCACTCATCCATAGATTCAATCAATAAGCACATCGACCTGGACCCAATATACCGACCACTGCAGCGGACAGCTGGAACTGACAACCGGAAACGGCAGGTACAAATCACTATAAATGCCGGAGGAAACATCACAGAAGCCCTTCACAGGAGGCTCCCAAGCACTGAGGATGTCACCTAGACAGGGGACGAAACGTCTGCAACACAAATTCCCAGCTCGGTGAACAGAACCACAACAACGAGCACCCGAGCTAGAAATCTTCTCCCAAACTTTGAACAGAATCCCTATGGTTTGGGAGCAGGCCATTCAGCCCATCCTGGCCCTCCAAAGAGCATCCCTTCCAGAACCACCCTGTAACCCTGCATTCCCCATGGCTAACCTGCCTAGGCCTGCACATCCCTGAACACTATGGGGCAATTTCCCATGGCCAACCCACCCTAACCTGCACATCATTGGACTGTGGGAGGAAGCTGGAGCACCCAGAGGAAACCCACACAGACACGGGGAGAATATGCAAACTCCACACAGACAGTCACCCGAGGGTGGAATCGAACCTGGACCCCTGGTGCTGTGAGGCAGCAGTGCTAACCACTGAGCCACCGTGTCTACTCCAACATTGTTTACAGACATGAGAATGTGGAGTTGGAGCAGACCATTCAGCCCCTCGAGCCTGTCTAGCCACTCGAGAAAGCTGATGGGATCACTCCACCTTTCCAACTAACCACCCCCTCCAGATGACCTTTCACCCCCTTGCTTACCAAGAATCTGCTGTAAAAAGTAATCAGGAGACTCTGCTCACACGGCCTTGGGAGGAAGAGTTCCAAAGACTTACCACCCTCTGAGAGAAAATAAAGCGATATCTCTACCCCGATTGTAAAAGGGCAACCCCTTGATTTGGAAAGTGATGGGAATCCCACGAGCCACTTTCCTACCAAGTTAAACACTATCTCACCCCCGACCCTGTCCCCTGGATTTAAAGTGAGAGGGGAAGATATCAAGGGAAGATAGAGAGGACTGCAGGTGCTCAAGAGTCGGAGCCAAAAAAGGTGGTGCTGGAAAAGCACAGCAGGTCAGGCAGCATCTGAGGAGCAGGAGAGTCGACATTTCAGGCATAAGTCCTTCATCAGGAACGTTCATCAGGAATATATAACAAGGACCTAAGGGGCAACTTGTTCACACAGAGGGTGGTGTGTGTGTGGAATGAGCTGCCAGAGGAAGTGGTGGAGGCTGGTACAATTACAGCATTTAAAAGGCATCTGGATGGGTATATGAATAGGAAGGGTTTGGAGGGATATGGGCCAATTGCTGGCAAATGGGACTGGATTAGGTTAGGATGTCTATAAGTTGGATCGAAGGGTCTGTTTCCGTGCTGTATGATTCTAAAGGAACATTAGTGAACTGGATGGGTTTTAAATCCTGATTATTATTCCATGCTAAATTCGGGGATTAAAATTCGAACAGCAGATAATGCTGGGATTTGAACCTGCAACCTCCCTGCCCCAGAACATCTGGATTAGCATCATTTCCCCAATGCCACTGCGTCATCTCAGACCTTAAAATGTATTGGTGCTTTGGGAAAAGCAGGCAAAGGTGTGGCTACGTGACTGACCAGATCGTCCCGTCGGAATTAGTGAGGTCATGACCTGCAGCTTTGGAATCAACCAAAACCAATCCCTGGGATCAGAGATTTGCAGAGCTCTGAAGGTGGCCATTCGGCCCACCCTCCTCATACTAGTCCCTTGCTCTGTCAGTCCCACTTATCTGCTTCCTTCCCTTTACTCTTTAGAATCATAGAATTCCTACAGTGTGGAACCAGGCCATTCTGCTCTCCAGAGGGTTGGTGTGGATGGGTCGAATGACCTATTCCACAATGCAGGGATTCTATGAGAACCATAGAATCCTTACAGTGTGGAAACAGGCCCTTCTGCCCAACAAGTCCACACTGACCCTCCGAAGAGTAACCCATCCAGACCCGTTCCCCATTACTCTGCAGGTCCCCTGACTAATGCACCTAACCTACACATCCCTGGACACTGTGGGGCAATTTAGCATGACCAACTCACCCTAACCTGTACACCGTTGGACTGTGGGAGGAAACCCACGCAGACACGGGGAGAATGTGCAAACCCTACATAGGCAGTTGCCTGAGGGTGGAATTGAACCTGGGCCCCTGGTGCTGTGAGACAGCAGTGCTAACCACTGAGCCACCCCCTCCTGCAAATGCTCCGATTACCCAGAATCTACCATGGACTTTGCTTCCTCTGCCCTTTCATGAGATGTATTGCAGGTCATCGATCTCCCATCTTCACCACCCCCTGGCTTCCCCACTCGCTAATTCTTTTGCCCAGATATCTGTTTGCTGCCTACATGGCTCTCTGTCAGTAGTTGCTGCTTCTCTTTATTTACTTGATCAAAAAAGAATTCTACCTGGAGACATCAAAACACAAGAACAAACAAGGCCATCTCTTTGTGCAGCCATGCTTTAGAGAAAGCCACAGGAGAGTTCATTACTTCATTAAGTTATTTTGTTAACAGTAAAGAATTTCTATAATGACCTGTTCACTGAAGCCAGTACAAATCCTACATTTTGTAGCTTTGCAATTAACTCATCATCCTGGGTTGCACACTAGCATTGAATAAAAACCATTATTTAATCTGGGGCATCATGTTCAGCCTGGTATTGAGGGAGGGCTGTGCTGTTGGATGTAACATTTGTCTGGATTAGGCCTTCGATTATTGCCTGTTCTCGTAGGCCTAGATGTCAAAGTTCATTGTTTTGGCCAACGTCTTGGCCTTTGGGTCCATCATGCACCTCAGGTCACCATTTGCATGTTTACTGGTGTAATATCGATCACCGCGTTCTGAGTGGCAGGGGGAAGGAATTATGGACGGAATCACCAGTTCCCAGATGTCTGGGACATCATTTGAGCTTAATCCTTGGCAGTTTTCTGAGCTGTTTTGGCCAGTAAACCTTTCAGAAATGGGGCCATTGTGAAATAGAGGTACTTCTTAAGAGTTTGAACTGTTATGTCTCCCCCCCTCACCCATCCCCATTGTACAGCCGCAACATGACCTCCCAACGCCTATACTCATTCTTGTCAATATTTTCTGCACCCTTTCTAATCTAATTTCAATAACAACATCCTTCTAATGATCCCAATGGGATTTCACAGAAATAGTTTCCAGCTTTTAATTCCCAATGTTAGTCATTAAATTCCAATTCTACAAGCTGCTGTTGGGCATTTGAACCCCACATCTGCCAATGCACGAGGCCTTTGGAGTATCAGTGCAGTGCCAACACCAAGTGCCCTATCAATTCAATCCTTGTGGGAGGAGAGGGGAGAATTCCTGCATTGTCCAAGATCCCAACGGTGGAGGCTATTAACGTCGACCTGAGAGGGCGGGCAAGTAACTGTGTGGAAGGCGTGAGGGCCCCAGGATTCCAGACTCACCCGCGAAATCGGCAGAACAGCACTCCCTCAGTCCTGCGACAGGAGGTGTAGGCCCTCCCCCCTCAGAGGCAGGGGGTGACATAGGGCGATGGATGCCGCACACACTTAAACCCATGCAGTTGCCCCAGTTCGGCAGGGGAGGGGGTTGGTGTTGGGAGCTGGTTGGGCAGCGGTGACATTGTTATCCAGAGGGCCAACCTAATTCTCTGGGACATGAGCTCCAAATCCCATGGGAGCAGACGATGGAATTCAGAATCCCAGAACCCCTACAGTAGGGAAAGAAGCCATTCAGCCTGTCGATTCTGCTTGGATCCTCTGAAGAGTCCTAATTCCCGATGTTTATTGAATTCAAATTTCATCATCTGCCATGGGTGCGGGGGAGGGGAATCAGGGAATCGAACCCAAGTCCCTGGAACATTTCCCTTGGTCTCTAGATTAACAGCACACTGATAATGCCACTAGGCCATCACCCAGGCTGTAGACAGGACATGCATAATGGGGTAAAAACAATGACTGCAGATGCTGGAAACCAGATTCTGGATTAGTGGTGCTGGAAGACACAGCAGTTCAGGGAGCATCCAAGGAGCAGCAAAATCGATGGTTTGGGAAAAAGCCCTTCATCAGGAATAAAGGCAGTGAGCCTGAAGCGTGGAGAGATAGGCTAGAGGAGGGTGGGGGTGGGGAGAAAGTAGCATAAAGTACAATAGGTGAGTGGGGGAGGGGATGAAGGTGATAGGTCAGGGAGGAGAGGGTGGAGTGGATAGGTGGAAAAGGAGATAGGCAGGTCGGACAAGTCCAGACAAGTCATGGGGACAGTGCTGAGCTGGAAGTTTGGAACTAGGGTGAGGTGGGAGAAGGGGAAATGAGGAAACTGTTGAAGTCCACATTGATGCCCTGGGGTTGAAGTGTTCCGAGGCGTCGGGTGGTGAGGGAGCGGCGGTGAAGGAAGCCCAGGACCTCCATGTCCTCGGCAGAGTGGGAGGGGGACTTGAAATGTTGGGCCAGACCACTTTTGGAATACTGCATTCAGTTCTGGTCTCCCTGCTGTAGGAAGGATGTTGTTAAACTACAAAAGGTGCAAAAAAGATTTACAAGGATGTTGTCAGGGTTGGAGGATTTGAGCTACAGGGAGAGGCTGAATAGGCTGGGGCTGTTTTCCCTGGAGCGTCAGAGGCTGAGGGGTGACCTTATGGAGGTTTATAAAATCATGAGGGACATGGACAGGATAAATAGGCAAATTCTTTTCCCTGGGGTCGGGGAGTCTAGAACTAGAGGGCGTAGGTTTAAGGTGAGAGGGGAAAGATTTAAAAGGCACCTGAGGGACAACTTTTTAACACAGAGAGTGGTGTGTGTATGGAATGAGCTGCCAGAGGAAGTGGTGGAGGCTGGTACAATTACAGCGTTTAAAAGACTTAAAAACAGACCTTGCTGGAAAAGCTCAGTGGGTCTGGCAGCTGAGTTAACATTTCAGGTTAAGTGAACTGGTCCTGAGGAAGGGTCACCGGACCTGAAACGTTAACTCTGATTTCTCTCCGCAGATGCTGCCAGACCTGCTGAGCTTTTCCAGTAATTTTTGTTTCTGTTTCTGGTTTACAGCATCCACGGTTCTTTCAGTTTCTATTTAACATTTTTTAAAAATTTGGACAGGTATGTGCCTAGAAAGGTTTAGAGGAGCAGCTTAGGAAACATGCTCAGCATGGACGTGTTGGGCTGAAGGGTCTGCTTCCGTGCTGTATGTCTCTATGACTCTCAGTAAATCTGGGTTTCCTACTCAGTCTGGCCTGCATGTGACTCTCAACCCTCAGCGATAGGGTTGACTGTCAAACAACTGGAAAGGGACACCCAGTTTATAAACTGCCGAGGGAATTGACCCAGAAATGGATCCATGGTATTTGGGGTTGTCCTACACAAGATAGACTGTGGTGCTGGAGAACAGCTCACCGTTACATTCTCGAGGGCAATTAGGGACAGGCAACAAACTCAGAGATGAACACCAGCCACAGAGAAATGAGTAACTCCACTCACCTCCGAAGAGATCCCTGAAATGCAACTCAACTGATCCTCCTTCATGGTTATGGGATCTTGCTGTGCGGAGGGTGGGTCTCACATTCACCTGCAAAGCAATATTCGCTGCCCTTCAAAACATAACTCACGGCGCAGTCTCATCAGACATTTCGGCGCGAGGTGTTGCCAATTTTCCAGGTCATTAGTATTAAGGAGGTGACTAATGTGGGTCGCAGATTCCATCAAACAAACACTTGGCAGGGATTTAATTGATGAACATTCCCTGGCTGAACACAAACACTGAGATGGAAAAAGCCCAGACCACATTACTGAAGGGATCGATAAAGGCAGAACACAGACTGCAGGAAGACTTTCCATCTGAATGTTCACAGGGCCACTGGGACCAGCGAGAAACAGGATTATGGATACATCCCTCACTGTATCTCTCTGATATACCCCGTATCCCTCTCCGTAACACCCTGATATACCCCCAAATCCCTCACTGTATCTCTCTGATATACCCCGTACCCCTCTCCGTAACACCCTGATTTACCCCCAAAACCCCTCACTGTATGTCTCTGATATATCCCATACACCTTTCTGTAACTCCCTGATATACCCCCAAACCACTCACTGTATATCTCTGATATACCCCGTACCCCTCTCCATAACTCCCTGATTTACCCCCAAAACCGCTCGCTGTATCTCTCTGATATATCCCGTACACCTCTCTGTAACTCCCTGATATACCCCCAAACCCCTCACTGTATCTCTCTGATATACACCATACACCCCTCCGTAACTCCCTGATATACCCCCAAACCCCTCACTGTATCTCTCTGATATACCCTGTACCCCTCACTGTAACTCCCTGATATACGCCAAAACCCCTCACTGTGTCTCTGATATAGCCCGTACCCCTCTCCGTAACTCCCTGATATACCCCAAACCCCTCACTGTACCTCTCTGATATACCCTGTTAGCTCTCCGTAACTGCCTGATATACCCCCAAAGCCCTCACTGTATCTCTCTGATATACCCCATAAATCTCTCTGTAACGCCCTGATATACCCCCAAAACCTCTCAATGTATCTCTCTGACATACCTCATACCCCTCTCCGTAACTCCCTGATATACCCCCAAAGCCCTCACTGTACCTCTCTGACATACCCTGTACAGCTCTCTGTAAGTTCCTGATATACCCCAAAACCCCTCACTGCCTCTCTCTGATATACCCTGTACTCCTCACTATAACTCCCTGATATACCCCAAACCCCTCACTGTATCTCTCCGATATACTGCGTGCCCCTCTCTGTAACTCCCTGATATACCCCAAACGCCCTCACTGTATCTCTCTGATATACCCCGTACCCCTCTCTATAACTCCGATATACCCCAAAAGCCCTCACTGTATCTCTCTGATGTACCACGTACGCCTCACTGTAACTCCCTGATATACCCCCAAACCTCTCACTGTATCTCTCTGATATACCCCGTACCCCTCTCTGTAACTCCCTGATATACCCCAAAACCTCTCACTGTATCTCTCTGCTATACCCCATACCCCTCTCCGTAACTCCCTGATATACCCCAAAACCCCTCACTGTATCTCTCTGATATACCCCATATACCTCTCTGTAACTCCCTGATATACCCCCAAACCCCTCACTGTAATTCTCTGATATACCCCGTACTCCTTTCTGTAACTCCCTGATATACCCCCAACCCCTCACTGTATCTCTCCGATATACTCAGTACCCCTCTCTGTAACTCCCTGATATACCATAAAACCCCTCACTGTATATCTCTGATATACCCCGTTCCCCTCACTGTAACTCCATGATATACCCCAAAACCTCAAAACCCCTCACTGTATCTCTCCGATATACCCCGTACCCCTCTCCGTAACTCCCAGATATACCCCAAACCCCTCACTGTACCTCTCTGATATACCCTGTACAGCTCTCCGTAACTGCCTGATATACCCCCAAAGCCCTCACTGTATCTCTCTAATATACCCCATACATCTCTCTGTAACGCCCTGATATACCCCCAAAACCCTCACTGTATCTCTCTGATATACCCCGTACACCTCTCTGTAACTCCCTGATATACCCCAAAACCCCTCACTGTATCTGTCTAATATACCCCATACAGCTCTCTGTAACTCCCTGATATACCCCCAAACCCCTCACTGTATCTCTCTGACATACCTCATACCCCTCTTCGTAACTCCCTGATATACCCCAAACCCCCTCACTGTATCTCTCTGATATACCCCGTACCCCTCTCTGTAACTCCGATATACCCCAAAACCCTTCACTGTATCTCTCTGTTATACCCCATATGCCTCTCCGTAACTCCCTGATATATCCCAAAATCCCTCACTGTATCTCTCTGATATACCCCGTATCCCTCCCTGTAACTCCCTGATATATCCCAAAACCCCTCACTGTATCTCTCTGATGTACCACGTATGCCTCTCTGTAACTCCCTGATATACCCCCAAACCTCTCACTGTATCTCTCTGATATACCCCGCAGCCCTCTTTGTAACTCCCTGATATACCCCAAAATCCCTCACTGTATCTCTCTGATATACCACGTACGCCTCTCCGTAACTCCCTGATATACCCCAAAACCCCTCACTGTATCTCTCTGATATACCCTGTACCCCTCTCTGTAACTCCCTGATATACCCCAAAACCTCACTCTGATATAACACGTACGCTCTCCGTAACTCCCTGATATACCCCAAAACCCCTCACTGTATCTCTCTGATATACCCTGTACCCCTCTCTGTAACTTCCTGATATACCCCAAAACCTCCCACTGTATCTCTCTGATATACCCCGCAGCCCTCTTTGTAACTCCCTGATATACCCCAAAACCCCTCACTGTATCTCTCTGATATACCCCATACACCTCTCTGTAACTCTCTGATATACCCAAATACCCCTCACTGTATCTCTCTGATATACCCGACACCCCTCTCTGTGACTCGCTGATATACCCCGTACCCCTCTCCGTAACTCCCTGATAGACCCAAAATCCCTCACTGTATCTCTCTGATATACCCCACACCCCTCACTATAACTCCCTGATATACCCCCAAACCCCTCACTGTATCTCTCTGATATACCCCATACCCCTCTCTGTAACTCTCTGATACACTCCCAAACCCCTCACTGTATCTCTCTGATATACCCCATACCCCTCTCTGTAACTCTCTGATACACTCCCAAACCCCTCACTGTATCTCTCTGATATACCCCATACCCCTCCCACTGTATCTCTCTGATATACCCCGCAGCCCTCTTTGTAACTCCCTGATATACCCCAAAACCCCTCACTGTATCTCTCTGATATACCCCACACTCCTCACTATAACTCCCTGATATACCCCCAAACCCCTCACTGTATCTCTCTGATATACCCCATACCCCTCTCTGTAATTCTCTGATACACTCCCAAAACCCCTCTCTGTATCTCTCTGATATACCCCATACCCCTCTCTGTAACTCTCTGATACACTCCCAAACCCCTCACTGTATCTCTCTGATATACCCCGTACCCCTCTCTATAACTCCCTGATATACCCCGTACCCCTCTCCGTAACTCCCTGATAAACCCAAAATCCCTCACTGTATCTCTCTGAAAAACCCCACACCCCTCACTATAACTCCCTGATATACCCCCAAACCCCTCACTGTAACATTCTGATACACCCCACACACCTTACTGTAACACCCTAATAAACCCCACATCCCTCACTGTAACACTCTGATACATCCCACACCCCTCACTGTAACACCCTGATATATCCCATACCCCTCACTGTAACACTCTGATATACCCTATACCCCTCACTGTAACTCCCTGATATATCCCAAAACCCCTCACTGTAACACTCTGATATAACACCTACGCCTCTCTGTAACTCCCTGATATACCCCAAAACACCTCACTGTATCTCTCTGATATACCCTGTACCCCTCTCTGTAACTCCCTGATATACCCCAAAACCTCTCAATGTATCTCTCTGATATACCCCGCAGCCCGATTTGTAACTCCCTGATATACCCCAAAACCCCTCACTGTATCTCTCTGATATACCCCATACACCTCTCTATAACTCCCTGATATATCCCAAAACCCCTCACTGTATATCTCTGATATACCCCGTACCCCTCTCTGTAACTCCCTGATATACCCCAAAACCCCTCACTGTATCTCTCTGATATACCCTGTACCTTTCTCTGTAACTCCCTGATATACCCCAAAACCCCTCACTGTGTCTCTCTGATATACCCCATACACCTCTCTGTAACTCCCCGATATACCCCAAAACCCCTCACTGTATATCTCTGATATACCCCGAAACCCCTCACTGTATCTCTCTGATATACCCTGTACCCCTCACTGTAACTCCCTGATATACCCTGTACCCCTCTCTGTAACTCCCTGATATACCCCAAAACCCCTCACTGTATATCTCTGATATACCCAGTACCCCTCTCCGTAACTCCCTGATATACCATAAAACCCCTCACTGTATATCTCTGATATACCTCGTACCCCTCACTGTAACTCCATGATATACCCCAAAACCTCAAAACCCATCATTGTATTTCTCTGATATACCCCATACCCTTCTCTGTAACTCCCTGATATACCCCCAAATCCCTCACTGTGTCTCTCTGATATACCCCATACACCTCTCTGTAACTCCCCGATATACCCCAAAACCCCTCACTGTATATCTCTGATATACCCCGAAACCCCTCTCTGTATCTCTCTGTTATACCCCATACCCCTCTCTATAACTCCCTGATATACCACCAACCCCTCACTGTATATCTCTGATATACCCAGTACCCCTCACTGTAACTCCATGATATATCCCAAAACCTCAAAACCCATCATTGTATTTCTCTGATATACCCCGTACCCTTCTCTGAAACTCCCTGATATACCCCCAAATCCCTCACTGTGTCTCTCTGATATACCCCATACACCTCTCCGTAACTACCTGATATACCCCAAAACCCCTCACTGTATCTCTCTGATATACCCCGTACCCCTCACTGTAACTCCCTGATATACCATAAAACCCCTCACTATATATCTCTGATATACCCCGTACCCCTCACTATAACTCCATGATATATCCCAAAACCTCAAAACCCATCATTGTATTTCTCTGATATACCCCGTACCCTTCTCTGAAACTCCCTGATATACCCCGAAATCCCTCACTGTGTCTCTCTGATATACCCCATACACCTCTCCGTAACTACCTGATATACCCCAAAACCCCTCACTGTATCTCTCTGATATACCCCGTACCCCTCACTGTAACTCCCTGATATACCCCAAAACCCCTCACTATATCTCTCTGATATACCCCATACCCCTCTCTGTAACTTGCTGATATACCCAAAAACCTCTCACTGTATCTCTCTGATATACCCGACACCCCTCTCTGTAACTCCCTGATACACTCCCAAACCCCTCACTGTATCTCTCTGATATACCCCGTACCCCTCTCTGTAACTCCCTGGTATACCCCGTACCCCTCTCCGTAACTCCCTGATAAACCCAAAATCCCTCACTGTGTCTCTCTGATATACCCCACACCCCTCACTATAACTCCCTGATATACCCCCAAACCCCTCACTGTCACACTCCGATAAACCCCACACCCCTCACTATGACACTCCGATAAACTCCACACCCCTCACTATAATACTCTGATATACCCACATCCCTGACTGTAACACTCTGCTATACCTCAAACCCCTCACTGTAACACTCTAATATACCCCACACTCCTCACTGTAACACTCTGATATACCCCATACCCCTCACTGTAACTCCCTGATATATCCCAAAACTCCTCACTGTAACACTCTGATACACACCATACCCCTCACTGTAACACTCTGATATATACCACACCCCTCACTGTAACACCCTGATTTACCACACACCCCTCACTATAACACTGATATACCCTGCACCCCTCCCTGTAACACTCTGATATACCCTATACCCCTCGCTGTAACTTCGATATATCCCAAAACCCCTCACTGTAACACTCTGATAAACACCACACCCTCACTGTAACACCCTGATATACGCCACACCCTTCACTGTCACACTCCGATATATCTCAAAGCCTCTCACTGTAACATTCTGATATACCCCACATTCCACCCTGTAACACTGTTATACATCCCACATCCCTCAAAGCAACACTCTCTGATATGCCCCACACCCCTCTCTGTAACACTCTGAAAAACCCCACACCCTCACTGTAACACCCTGATATACGCCACACCCCTCACTGTAACACTCCAATATATGCCACACCCTTCACTGTCATACTCTGATAAATACCACATCCTTCACTGTCACACTTCGATAAACCCCACGCCCCTCACTATAACACTCTGATAAACTCCACACCCCTCACTATAATACTCTGATATACCCTGCACCTTTACCGTAACAGTCTGATGTACCCCACAGCCCTCACTGTAACACCGGATATACCCCTCACCCCTCACTGTAACACTTTGATATACGCTGCACCCCTCACTGTAACACGCTAATGTCCCCACATTCCTCACTGAAACACCCTGATATACCCACATCCCTGACTGTAACACTCTGATATACCTCAAACCCCTCACTGTAACACTCTAATATACCCCACACCCCTCACTGTAACGCTCTGATAAACCCCATACCCCTCACTGTAGCACTCTGATATACCCCATACCCCTCACTATAACACTCTGATAAACCCCATACCCCTCACTGTAACACTCTAATATGCCCCACACCCCTCACTGTAGCACTCAGATATACACCACACCCCTCACTATAACACCCTGATATACCCCATACCCATCACTGTAACACCCGATATACCCTATACCCCTCACCGTAACACCCTGATATACCCCACACCCCTCACTGTAGCACCCTGATATACCCTATACCCCTCACTGTAACACCCTGATATACCCCATACCCCTCACTGTAACACCCTGATATACCCTATACCCCTCACTGTAACACCCTGATATACCCCATACCCCTCACTGTAACACCCTGATATACCCCATACCCCTCACTGTAACCTGTCTGCAGCTCCAGAGTGGGGTTTGTGATGTATTGCACTTGGTGCATGATCTGATGGGACAATATCCCTTTAAAATTGGAATCTTGTGACACAGGTGAGTGCTCAGCCAATGCTCATGAGCCTGTCCTGACTAGTTTGAGCTTTTACAGAGTGCACCACTTCAGAATAAAAACCTACCTCTTGGATTGCAGCATGTGATGAGTTTGTATGTTCTTTAGTTCTCACTGGAGCCTGGTAACTGCTTGGTACAGAATACAGGGCAATCGCCAAATTACAGACATCCAACTTAAGAATGTCATCCCAAATATGGCTGTAATTTTGAAGACCCGATATATAAACTATTCCTGTACTGAGGAGCAGCTGCTCCACATTGTATTCCCTCCCTCCACCCCCGACCCTCAGTAGCAGCAGTGTGTACCATCTACAAGACACACTGTGGAAATTCACCAAATATCCTCTGACAGCACCTTCCAAACCCACGACCACTTCCATCGGGAAGGACTAGGGCAGCAGGTACATGGGAACACCACCCCTTCCCCTGCAAGTTCCCCTCCGCTCACCATCCTGCCTTGGAAAAGTTTCTTATATAACATGATAGTTGCGTTTCTGTGCGATCCCGGGGAATACAAGAATCGTGCAGTACAAATGACACTTAAAGTGTTGGCGATCTAATCGTGTTGTGGCCAACACGCGCTTTAAACGTTCCTGCTTTAGAAACAGCATCCCTGAGTCGTCAATCGCGCTATAGTCAATTCGCATTGATGAAATGCGCATTATAGTGGAACGACGGTATAATGCTGTTCCTTCTGTGTTGCTGGGTCAAAATCCTGGAATTCCCTCGACATGCACCTGCCTATAGCCCTGACAACGTCCACCACTAAGCGTGCCAGCCAATGGAATCGACTGGTAACTCCAGTGGATTGGGACTGGCTCTCAGTGAACAGCAGAAATCACAGTGTGCACAAATTCAAACATCCACAGCACGTTATAGCTGCAGGGTTATTCCATTCCGACTTGACAGCTCGCCACTGACTTTTCTTAAAGCTATGATGTGCAGGTTGGAGTGAATTGGCCATGCTAATTTGCCCCATAGTGTTCAGGAGTGTAGGTTGGGTGCATTAGTCAGGGGTAAATGTAGGGGAATGGGTCTGGGTGGGACATTCCTCGGAGGGTCGGTGTGGACTTGTTGGGCCGAATGGCCTGTTTCCACACTGTAGGGATGTTATGGTTCTAAGGGCTTTGGGGGTCAACCCATAGCAGGTGGACTGCAGCAGTTCAAGAAGGCAGCTCACCCCCCAACTTCTCAAGGAGGTAACTAGGGACGGGACAATAAATGCTGGGCCCAGCCAGCGATGCCCACGTCCCACAGATGAATAAAAAAGTAAAATAAAAAGTTGCGTTGTGCCGTGTGAGCAGACTTCAGAATGGAACGTGTTCACCAGTTGGCCCTACCTGGATTGTGGAGGTCACTGTGTCAGTGGAGACAACCAGCACTGGCATTCGGCATCTCTCTGGGCAGAGTTTGGCTAATAACGCCCAGGAGCACTTTTCCAAAACAAACTGTGCAACTGTGCCACTCCGCCCATCGCGTCTGTGCCAGTTCTCTGTTCGAGGGACTCAGCCTTTCCCTAATCTTTCCCACGTCGCTGTCGGCCAACTCTCACTACACTCCCAGGCCGGACGTACTCCATCACTGCCTTTTGTTTTATTTTTCTTTCTTCCCCTCCGTCTCTGCCTTTTCCCCACCCCTCTTGCCTCCTTCCGAACATCCCCCAAACAGTCAGCCAAACGAGGGCAAATTCGGGCCCGACTCTGATGCCTCCCTCGCTCCCGTGGAGGGGTCATGACGTAACTCTAAGAGAGGGCTGGACGTTCGAGGGTGAGGGACTGGGTGTGCAGCCAAGACCCCCAGGAATTGTCCCAGGGTTCTTGGTTTGGGGACGGTGGGGAGTTGGGGTCTAAGGCAGAGGGACAGGGTGGTTGAAAACAGGATGAGCACAACACCGTTACTATCAATGAGAGGATAGTGCTCAGAAAGTTTTTTCTCAGCTGTTAGGTTTGTCACGTACGCACATGAGTGCAGTGAAAAGTTTACAAAGTCACGACTTAGGTACAAATGTACCTAGGAACAGGATATTTGGAGACTAAGAAGACTCCCGACAGTGTGGAAACAGGCCCTTCGGCACAACAAGTCCCTCCAAAGAATAACCCACTCAGACCCATTCTCCCGACCCTATGTTTACCCCTGACTACACATCCCTGAACACCAAAGGCAATTTAGCACGGCCAATCCACCCTAACCTGCATATCTTTGGGCTGTGGGAGGAAACCGGAGCACCCAGAGGAAACCCACGCAGACACGGGGAGAATGTGCAAACTCCACACAGACAGTCGCCTGAGGCTGGAATTGAACCCAGCTCCCTGGCTAACCACTGAGCCATCATGCCAGCCCATAACAAATAATAAAATAAAGACATAAAAAGTGAGGCATGTTAGTCCTTTGGTCAGAGACAGCGGTGACACAGAGTGACGTTGAAGTCTCAGAAGCTGTCAGGATGAAAGAGAGCAAGCTACATGCGAGTGTGTGATGGTGTTCGAGAGAGAGCAGGGGTCTGAGAGACAGAGAGAGTGGGCATGTGCTGCAGTCTGAGTGAGTGTCGACAGAGGAAGAGTGTTCAGTAGTCAGGGAGAGACGGGGACAGAAAGAGACAGTGTTCTGCAGTCTGAGAGAGAGGGGAGACAGAAAGAGAGAGTGTTCTGCAATCAGAGAGAGGGGGAGACAGAAAGAGAGAGTGTTCAGCAGTCAGAGAGGGGAGACAGAAAGAGAGAGTGTTCAGCAGTCAGAGAGAGAGGGGAGACAGAAAGAGAGAGTGTTCAGCAGTCAGAGAGAGGGGGACAGAAAGAGAGAGTGTTCTGCAAACTGAGAGAGAGGAGAGACAGAAAGAGAGAGTGTTCCGCAGTCAGAGAGAGAGGGGAGACAGAAAGAGAGAGTGTTCCGCAGTCAGAGAGAGAGGGGAGACTGAAAGAGAGAGTGTTCTGCAGTCAGAGAGAGAAGGGAGACAGAAAGAGAGTGTTCTGCAGTCAGAGAGAGACGGAACAGAAAGAGAGAGTGTTCTGTAGTCAGAGAGAGGGAGAGACAGAAAGAGAGAGTGTTCAGCAGTCAGAGAGAGAGGGGAGACAGAAAGAGAGAGTGTCTGCAGTCAGAGAGAGACAGGGAAAGAAAGAGAGAGTGTTCTGCAGTCAGAGAGAGGGGGACTGAAAGAGAGAGTGTTCTGCAGTCAGAGACAGGGGGAGACAGAAAGCGAGAGTGTTCAGCAGTCAGAGAGAGGGGGACTGAAAGAGAGAGTGTACTGCAGTCAGAGAAAGGGGGACAGAAAGAGTGTTCTGCAGTCAGAGAGAAAGGGAGACAGAAAGAGAGAGTGTTCAGCAGTCAGAGAGAGGGGGACAGAAAGAGAGAGTGTTCAGCAGTCAGAGAGAGGGGGACAGAAAGAGAGAGTGTTCAGCAGTCAGAGAGAGAGGGGAGACAGAAAGAGAGAGTGTTCAGCAGTCAGAGAGAGAGGGGAGACAGAAAGAGAGAGTGTTCAGCAGTCAAAGAGAGGGGGACAGAAAGAGAGAGTGTTCTGCAAACTGAGAGAGAGGAGAGACAGAAAGAGAGAGTGTTCTGCAGTCAGAGAGAGTATGAGGGCACTGAGAGAGAGAGGGAGAGAGAAAAAGAAAAGACACCACGGACTGGTCTGACCTCAGATTGAAACAAAGCCAGCACTCCCAGGTCAGAGAACAGAGCTTTAAGGAACCCGAGACCGCGACTGACATTTCTGAAGCACATGCTCTTGTTGCTTCCGATGCCACGAGATTACGCCCAGCAGAGCGCGAAATGAGACGGCAGTGAATCTGAAACCCGTACCGTTTGTCTGAGGAGACTTGAAGGAAATGTACCTAGGCTGGGCTGGGCTGGCAGGTGGGTCCTCAGTGGGCTGAGGGCCAGGCGGGAGAGTGGGGGGAGTTGGTTCATACCTGCGCTGCGTTCTCGGTCAGGTCACTGCGCGGCGTGACGATCAGCCTATCCAGAACGTGAGGCGGTCGGTCTCAGCTCCTGGGATTTGCATGAGCAGCAGGTAATCGAAGCTGTATAGATAGGCCTCTTAAAACTTCACACCACATGACTCACAGCCGGTGTATTATGTGTCAACAGAACAGGCGTCTGACTAAAGCATCCCCATCCTCTTGTACACGGGTGCCAACGCAGGGTTTGGCTGTGAAAATTAAAGGCACAATTAAAAGTATATTTGTAAACGTTCGCAGAGAGGCAATTGTTTGGAGGTTGACCACAAGTCTCTCACTCTCTGTATACTAACCGACTGCAATTAGAATGAGGGGTGTCTGTTGTCATATGTACTCAAGTTACAGGAGAACAAAAGTACAGGGAAAGGTGTACAGTGTCACCAAGACACAGTGCCATCTCAGGGACAATGCACAATCGGTACAAATCATATGCACAAAAAAAACAGAGAAACTAAAGAAGACAAGGGTACACTACGTTACAGATATACAGTACATTGTGTAAGTCAGGAAAATAAGAAATAAAGCTGAAAAGATTGATGTTATGGTATTTCGATAAGGGATTCTCCACAGCCTCAACGACCTCCAAAAGTTTCCAACCAGTAGCTGACCCCATTCCAGATCCACCGTCCAGCCCACTCCAGACCCATCGTCCATCCCCGCTCCAGACCCACCGTCCATCCCCGCTCCAGACCCATCGTCCATCCCCACTCCAGACCCACCGTCCATCCCCACTCCACACCCACCGTCCATTCCCGTTCCAGACCCATCGTCCATCCCCGCTCCAGACCCACCGTCCATCCCCGCTCCAGACCCATCGTCCATCCCCACTCCAGACCCACCGTCCATCCCCACCGTCCATTCCCGTTCCAGACCCATCGTCCATCCCCGCTCCAGACCCACCGTCCATCCCCGCTCCAGACCCATCGTCCATCCCCACTCCAGACCCACCGTCCATCCCCACCGTCCATCCCCGTTCCAGACCCATAGTCCATCCCCGTTCCAGACCCACCATCCATCCCCGTTCCAGATCCACCGTCCATCCCCACTCCAGATCCACCGTCCATCCCCGTTCCAGACGCACAGTTCATTCCCGTTCCAGACCCACCGTCGATCCGCATTCCAGACCCATCGTCCATCCCCACTCTAGACCCACCGTCCATCCCCACTCCAGACCCACCGTCCATCCCCGCTCCAGACCCACCATCCATCCCCGCTCCAGACCCACCGTTCATTCCCGTTCCAGACCCATCATCCATCTCCACTCTAGACCCCCCGTCCATCCCCGTTCCAGACCCATCGTCCATCCCCGCTCCAGACCCATCGTCCATCCCCGCACCAGACCACCATCCAACCCCGCTCCAGACCCACCGTCCATCCCCACTCCAGACCCACCGTCCATCCCCGCACCAGACCACCATCCAACCCCGCTCCAGACCCACTGTCCATCCCCATTCCAGACCCACCGTTCATCCCCATTCAAGACCCACCGTCCATCCCCGCTCCAGACCCATCGTCCATCCCCGCTCCAGACCCATCGTCCATCCCCACTCCAGACCCACCATCCATCCCCACTCCAGACTCACCGTCCATCACCACTCCAGACCACCGTCCATTCCCATTCCAGACCACCGTTCATCCCCACTCCAGACCCACCGTCCATCCCCACTCCAGACCACCGTCCATCCCCGCACCAGACCACCATCCAACCCCGCTCCAGACCCACCGTCCATCCCCACTCCAGACCCACCGTCCATCCCCGCACCAGACCACCATCCAACCCCGCTCCAGACCCACTGTCCATCCCCATTCCAGACCCACCGTTCATCCCCATTCAAGACCCACCGTCCATCCCCGCTCCAGACCCATCGTCCATCCCCGCTCCAGACCCATCGTCCATCCCCACTCCAGACCCACCATCCATCCCCACTCCAGACTCACCGTCCATCACCACTCCAGACCACCGTCCATCCCCATTCCAGACCACCGTTCATCCCCACTCCAGACCCACCGTCCATCCCCACTCCAGACCACCATCCATCCCCGCTCCAGACCCACTGTCCATCCCCACTCCAGACCACCGTCCATCCCCCCTTCAGACCCACCGTCCATCCCCGCTCCAGACCACCATCCATCCCCGCTCCAGACCCACTGTCCATCCCCGTTCCAGACCCACCATCCATCCCCATTCAAGACCCACCGTACATCCCCGCTCCAGACCCACTGTCCATCCCGACTCCAGACCACCGTCCATCCCCACTCCAGACCCACCGTCCATCCCCACTCCAGACTACCGTCCATCCCCTCTCCAGACCTACTGTCCATCCCCGCACCAGACCACCATCCAACCCCGCTCCAGACCCACTGTCCATCCCCATTCCAGACCCACCGTTCATCCCCATTCAAGACCCACCGTCCATCCCCATTCCAGACCACCGTCCATCCCCACTCCAGACCCACCGTCCATCCCCACTCCAGACCACCATCCATCCCCGCTCCAGACCCACTGTCCATCCCCACTCCAGACCACCGTCCATCCCCCCTTCAGACCCACCGTCCATCCCCGCTCCAGACCACCATCCATTCCCGCTCCAGACCCACTGTCCATCCCCGTTCCAGACCCACCATCCATCCCCATTCAAGACCCACCGTCCATTCCCGCCCCAGACCCATCGTCCATCCCCACTCCAGACCCACCGTCCGTCCCCATTCAAGACCCACCGTCCATCCCTGCTCCAGACCACCGTCCATCCCCTCTCCAGACCCACCGTCCATCCCCGCACCAGACCACCATCCAACCCCGCTCCAGACCCACTGTCCATCCCCATTCCAGACCCACCGTTCATCCCCATTCAAGACCCACCGTCCATCCCCGCTCCAGACCCATCGTCCATCCCCGCTCCAGACCCATCGTCCATCCCCACTCCAGACCCACCATCCATCCCCACTCCAGACTCACCGTCCATCACCACTCCAGACCACCGTCCATCCCCATTCCAGACCACCGTTCATCCCCACTCCAGACCCACCGTCCATCCCCACTCCAGACCACCATCCATCCCCGCTCCAGACCCACTGTCCATCCCCACTCCAGACCACCGTCCATCCCCCCTTCAGACCCACCGTCCATCCCCGCTCCAGACCACCATCCATCCCCGCTCCAGACCCACTGTCCATCCCCGTTCCAGACCCACCATCCATCCCCATTCAAGACCCACCGTACATCCCCGCTCCAGACCCACTGTCCATCCCGACTCCAGACCACCGTCCATCCCCACTCCAGACCCACCGTCCATCCCCACTCCAGACTACCGTCCATCCCCTCTCCAGACCTACTGTCCATCCCCGCACCAGACCACCATCCAACCCCGCTCCAGACCCACTGTCCATCCCCATTCCAGACCCACCGTTCATCCCCATTCAAGACCCACCGTCCATCCCCATTCCAGACCACCGTCCATCCCCACTCCAGACCCACCGTCCATCCCCACTCCAGACCACCATCCATCCCCGCTCCAGACCCACTGTCCATCCCCACTCCAGACCACCGTCCATCCCCCCTTCAGACCCACCGTCCATCCCCGCTCCAGACCACCATCCATTCCCGCTCCAGACCCACTGTCCATCCCCGTTCCAGACCCACCATCCATCCCCATTCAAGACCCACCGTCCATTCCCGCCCCAGACCCATCGTCCATCCCCACTCCAGACCCACCGTCCGTCCCCATTCAAGACCCACCGTCCATCCCTGCTCCAGACCACCGTCCATCCCCTCTCCAGACCCACCGTCCATCCCCGCACCAGACCACCATCCAACCCCGCTCCAGACCCACTGTCCATCCCCGCTCCAGACCCACTGTCCATCCCCATTCCAGACACACCGTCCATCCCCATTCACGACCCAACGTCCATCCCCGCTCCAGACCCATCGTCCATCCCCACTCCAGACCCACTGTCCATCCCCATTCAAGACCCACTGTCCATCCCCGCTCCAGACCCACTGTCCATCCCCATTCCAGACCCACCGTTCATCCGCATTCAAGACCCACCGTCCATCCCCGCTCCAGACCCATCGTCCATCCCCGCTCCAGACCCATCGTCCATCCCCACTCCAGACCCACCATCCATCCCCACTCCAGACTCACCGTCCATCACCACTCCAGACCACCGTCCATCCCCGCTCCAGACCCACTGTCCATCCCGACTCCAGACCACCGTCCATCCCCATTCCAGACCACCGTCCATCCCCACTCCAGACCCACCGTCCATCCCCACTCCAGACCACCATCCATCCCCGCTCCAGACCCACTGTCCATCCCCACTCCAGACCATCGTCCATCCCTCCTTCAGACCCACCGTCCATCCCCGCTCCAGACCACCATCCATCCCCGCTCCAGACCCACTGTCCATCCCCGTTCCAGACCCACCATCCATCCCCATTCAAGACCCACCGTCCATCCCCGCTCCAGACCCATCGTCCAACCACATTCCAGACCCACCGTCCATCCCCACTCCAGACCAACCATCCATCCCCATTCCAAACCCCCCGCCCATCCCCGGTCCAGACCCACCTCATTCCAGACCCACCGTCCATCCTCATTCCAGACCCACCGTCCAACCACATTCCAGACCCACCTTCCATCCCCACTCCAGACCAACCATCCATCCCCATTCCAAACCCCCGCCCATCCCCGGTCCAGACCCACCTCATTCCAGACCCACCGTCCATCCTCATTCCAGACCCACCGTCCAACCACATTCCAGACCCACCGTCCATCCCCACTCCAGACCCACTGTCAATCCCCATTCCAGACTCACCATCCATCCCCGCTCCAGACCCACTGCCCATCCCCGCTCCAGACCCACCGTCCATCCTCATTCCAGGACCACAATCCATCCTCGCTCCAGATCCACCGTCCTTCCCCACTCAAGACCCACTGTACATCCCCACTCCAGACCAACCGTCCATCCCCATTCAAGACCCACCGTCCATCGCCACTCCAGACCCACCGTCCATCCCCATTCCAGACACTGTCCATCGCCACTCCAGACCCACCGTCCATCCCCGCTCCAGACCCACCGTCCATCTTCATTCCAGGACCACAATCCATCCCCGCTCCAGATCCACTGTCCATCCCCACTCATGATCCACTGTACATCCCCACTCCAGACCAACCGTCCATCCCCAATCCAGACCACCATCCATCCCCGCTCCAGACCCACTGTCCATCCCCGTTCCAGACCCACCATCCATCCCCATTCAAGACCCACCGTCCATTTCCGCTCCAGACCCATCGTCCATCCCCACTCCAGACCCACCGTCCATCCCCATTCAAGACCCACCGTCCATCCCCGCTCCAGACCCACTGTCCATCCCCACTCCAGACGCACCGTCCATCCCCATTCAAGACCCACTGTCCATCCCCGCTCCAGACCCATCATCCATCCCTGCTCCAGACCCATCGTCCATCCCCACTCCAGACCCACCATCCATCCCCACTCCAGATCCACCGTCCATCCACGCTCCAGACCCACCATCCTACTCCATTCCAGACCCACTGACCATCCGTATTCCAGAACCACCATCCATCCCCATTCCAGACCCACTGTCCATCCCGATTCCAGATCCACTGTCCATCCCCGCTCCAGACCCACCGTCCATCCCCATTCCAGACGCACTGTCCATCCCGATTCCAGATCCACTGTCCATCCCCGCTCCAGACCCACCATCCATCCCCATTCCAGACCCACTGACCATCCCAATTCCAGATCCACTGTCCATCCCCGCTCCTGACCCACCATCCAACCTCATTCCAGACCCACCATCCAACCCCATTCCAGATCCACCGTCCATCCCCGCTCCAGACCCACCATCCAACCTCATTCCAGACCCACCATCCAACCCCATTCCAGATTCACCGTCCATCCCTGCTCCAGACCCACCATCCAACCCCATTCCAGATCCACTGTCCATCCCCCCTCCAGACCCACCTTCCGACCCCATTCCAGACCCACCGACCATCCGTATTCGAGAACCACTGTCCATCCCCGCACCATACTCACCGTCCATTCCCATTCCAGATCCACTGTCCATCCCCGCACCATACTCACCGTCCATTCCCATTCCAGATCCACCGTCCATCTCCATTCCAGACCCAATGTCCATCCCCATTCCAGAACCACCGTCCATCCCTACTCCAGAACCTCTATCCATCCCGATTCCAGATCCACCGTCCGTCCCCGCTCCAGACCCACTGTCCATCTCCGCTCCACACCCACTGTCCATCCCCGCTCCAGACCCACTGTCCATCCCCGCTCCACACCCACCGTCCATCCCCATTCCAGATCCACCCTCCATCCCCACTCCACACACGCCGTCCATCACCGCTCCAGACCCAATGTCCATTCCCACTCCAGAACCACTGTCCATCCCCGGTCCAGACCCACCTCATTCCAGACCCACCGTCCATCCTCATTCCAGACCCACCGTCCATCCCCGCTCCAGACCCACCGTCCAACCACATTCCAGACCCACCGTCCATCCCCACTCCAGACCAACCATCCATCCCCATTCCAAACCCCCCGCCCATCCCCGGTCCAGACCCACCTCATTCCAGACCCACCGTCCATCCTCATTCCAGACCCACCGTCCAACCACATTCCAGACCCACCGTCCATCCCCACTCCAGACCCACTGTCAATCCCCATTCCAGACTCACCATCCATCCCCGCTCCAGACCCACTGCCCATCCCCGCTCCAGACCCACCGTCCATCCTCATTCCAGGACCACAATCCATCCCTGCTCCAGATCCACCGTCCTTCCCCACTCAAGACCCACTGTACATCCCCACTCCAGACCACCATCCATCCCTGCTCCGGACCCACCATCCATCGCCACTCCAGACCCACCGTCCATCCCCATTCCAGACACTGTCCATCGCCACTCCAGATCCACCGTCCATCCCCGCTCCAGACCCACCGTCCATCTTCATTCCAGGACCACAATCCATCCCCGCTCCAGATCCACTGTCCATCCCCACTCACGATCCACTGTACATCCCCACTCCAGACCAACCGTTCATCCCCAATCCAGACCACCATCCATCCCCGCTCCAGCCCCACTGTCCATCGCCAGACCAGACCCACCGTCCAACCCATTCCAGACGCACTGTCCATCCCCATTCCAGATACACTGTCCATCGCCACTCCAGACCCACCGTCCATCGCCAGTCCAGACCCACCGTCCATCCCCATTCCAGATACACTGTCCATCCCCACTCCAGACCCACCGTCCATCGCCACTCGAGACCCACCGTCCATCCTCATTCGAGATCCACCGTCCAGATCCACCGTCCATCCCCGCTCCAGACTCACCATCCAACCCCATTCCAGATCCACTGTCCATCCCCACTCCAGACCCACCATCCATCCCCATTCCAGACCCACTGTCCATCCCCACTCCAGACCCACCATCCATCCTCATTCCAGACCCACTGTCCATTCCCACTCCAGACCCACCGACCATCCCCGCTCCGGACCCACCATCCATCCTCGCTCCAGACCCACTGTCCATCCCCACTCCAGACCCACTGTCCATCCTCATTCCAGACCAACCATCCATGCCCACACCAGACACAATGTCCATCCCCATTCTAGACCTACTGTCCATGCCCAGTCAAACCCACCGTCCATCCCCGCTCCAGACCCACCGTATATCCCCTTTACAGACCAATCGTCCATCCCTGCTCCAGACCTACCGTCCATCCCCGCTCCAGACCCACCGTCCATCCTCATTCCAGACCCACCGTCTATCCTCATTTGAGACCCACCGTCCATTCCCATTCCAGACCCACCGTCCATCCCCATTCCAGACCAATCGTCCATCCCTGCTCCAGACCTACCGTCCATCCCCGCTCCAGACCCACCGTCCATCCCCACTGCAGATCCATTATCCATCCCCGCACCAGACCCACCGTCCATCCCCAAAACAGATCCATTATCCATCCCCGCTCCAGACCCACCATCCATCCCCACTCCAGACCCACCATCCATCCTCATTCCAGACCCACAGTCCATCCTCATTCCAGACCCACCATGCATCCCCACTCCAGACCCACCGTCCATCCCCACACCAGACCCACTGTCCATCCACATTTCAAACCCACCGTCCATCCCCACTCCAGACCCATGATCCATCCCGACTCCAGACACACCGTTCATCCCCATTCCAGACCCACCGTCCATCCCCACTCCAGACTCACTGTCCATCCCCATTCCAGCCCCACCAGCCATCCCCGTTCCAGTCCCACCGTCCATCCTCATTCCAGACCTACCGTCCATCCCCGCTCCAGACCTACCATCCATCCCCGCTCCAGACTAACCATCCATGCCCACACCAGACACAATGTCCATCCCCATTCCAGACCCACTGTCCATGCCAATTCAAACCCACCAACCATCCCCACTCCAGACCCGCCATCCATCCCCATTCCAGACCCACCGTCCACCCCCATTCCAGACCCACAGTCCATCCCCATTCCAGACCCACCGTCCATCCCCATTCCAGACCCACCGTCCATCCCCACTACAGACCCACCATCCATCCTCATTACAGACCCACTGTCCATCCACATTCCAAACCCTCCGTCCATCCCCGCTCCAGACCGACCGTCCATCGCCACTCCAGACCCACCATCCATCCTCATTCCAGACCCACTGTCCATTCCCACTCCAGATCCACCGACCATCCCCGCTCCAGACCCACCATCCATCCCCGCTCCAGATCCACTGTCCATCCCCACTCATGATCCACTGTACATCCCACTCCAGACCAAACGTCCATCCCCAATCCAGACCACCATCCATCCCCGCTCCAGCCCCACTGTCCATCGCCAGACCAGACCCACCGTCCATCCCCATTCCAGACGCACTGTCCATCCCCATTCCAGATACACTGTCCATCGCCACTCCAGACCCACCGTCCATCGCCAGACCAGACCCACCGTCCATCCCTATTCCAGACACACTGTCCATCCCCGCTCCAGACCCACCGTCCATCTTCATTCCAGGACCACAATCCATCCCCGCTCCAGATCCACTGTCCATCCCCACTCACGATCCACTGTACATCCCCACTCCAGACCAACCGTCCATCCCCAATCCAGACCACCATCCATCCCCGCTCCAGCCCCACTGTCCATCGCCAGACCAGACCCACCGTCCAACCCATTCCAGACGCACTGTCCATCCCCATTCCAGATACACTGTCCATCCCCATTCCAGATACACTGTCCATCCCCACTCCAGACCCACCGTCCATCGCCACTCGAGACCCACCGTCCATCCTCATTCGAGATCCACCGTCCAGATCCACCGTCCATCCCCGCTCCAGACTCACCATCCAACCCCATTCCAGATCCACTGTCCATCCCCACTCCAGACCCACCATCCATCCCCATTCCAGACCCACTGTCCATCCCCACTCCAGACCCACCATCCATCCTCATTCCAGACCCACTGTCCATTCCCACTCCAGACCCACCGACCATCCCCGCTCCGGACCCACCATCCATCCTCGCTCCAGACCCACTGTCCATCCCCACTCCAGACCCACTGTCCATCCTCATTCCAGACCAACCATCCATGCCCACACCAGACACAATGTCCATCCCCATTCTAGACCTACTGTCCATGCCCAGTCAAACCCACCGTCCATCCCCGCTCCAGACCCACCGTACATCCCCTTTCCAGACCAATCGTCCATCCCTGCTCCAGACCTACCGTCCATCCCCGCTCCAGACCCACCGTCCATCCTCATTCCAGACCCACCGTCTATCCTCATTTGAGACCCACCGTCCATTCCCATTCTAGACCCACCGTCCATCCCCATTCCAGACCAATCGTCCATCCCTGCTCCAGACCTACCGTCCATCCCCGCTCCAGACCCACCGTCCATCCCCACTGCAGATCCATTATCCATCCCCGCACCAGACCCACCGTCCATCCCCACTGCAGATCCATTATCCATCCCCGCTCCAGACCCACCATCCATCCCCACTCCAGACCCACCATCCATCCTCATTCCAGACCCACAGTCCATCCTCATTCCAGACCCACCATGCATCCCCACTCCAGACCCACCGTCCATCCCCACACCAGACCCACTGTCCATCCACATTTCAAACCCACCGTCCATCCCCACTCCAGACCCATGATCCATCCCGACTCCAGACACACCGTTCATCCCCATTCCAGACCCACCGTCCATCCCCACTCCAGACTCACTGTCCATCCCCATTCCAGCCCCACCAGCCATCCCCGTTCCAGTCCCACCGTCCATCCTCATTCCAGACCTACCGTCCATCCCCGCTCCAGACCTACCATCCATCCCCGCTCCAGACCAACCATCCATGCCCACACCAGACACAATGTCCATCCCCATTCCAGACCCACTGTCCATGCCCATTCAAACCCACCAACCATCCCCACTCCAGACCCGCCATCCATCCCCATTCCAGACCCACCGTCCACCCCCATTCCAGACCCACAGTCCATCCCCATTCCAGACCCACCGTCCATCCCCATTCCAGACCCACCGTCCATCCCCACTACAGACCCACCATCCATCCTCATTACAGACCCACTGTCCATCCACATTCCAAACCCTCCGTCCATCCCCGCTCCAGACCGACCGTCCATCGCCACTCCAGACCCACCGTCCATCCCCACTGCAGATCCATTATCCATCCCCGCACCAGACCCACCGTCCATCCCCACTGCAGATCCATTATCCATCCCCGCTCCAGACCCACCGTCCATCCCCACACCAGACCCACTGTCCATCCACATTTCAAACCCACCGTCCATCCCCACTCCAGACCCATGATCCATCCCGACTCCAGACACACCGTTCATCCCCATTCCAGACCCACCGTCCATCCCCGCTCCAGACTCACTGTCCATCCCCATTCCAGCCCCACCAGCCATCCCCGCTCCAGTCCCACCGTCCATCCTCATTCCAGACCTACCGTCCATCCCCGCTCCAGACCTACCATCCATCCCCGCTCCAGACCAACCATCCATGCCCACACCAGACACAATGTCCATCCCCATTCCAGACCCACCGTCCATCCCCATTCCAGACCCACCGTCCATCCCCACTACAGACCCACCATCCATCCTCATTACAGACCCACTGTCCATCCACATTCCAAACCCTCCGTCCATCCCCGCTCCAGACCGACCGTCCATCGCCACTCCAGACCCACCATCCATCCTCATTCCAGACCCACTGTCCATTCCCACTCCAGATCCACCGACCATCCCCGCTCCAGACCCACCATCCATCCCCGCTCCAGATCCACTGTCCATCCCCACTCATGATCCACTGTACATCCCACTCCAGACCAAACGTCCATCCCCAATCCAGACCACCATCCATCCCCGCTCCAGCCCCACTGTCCATCGCCAGACCAGACCCACCGTCCATCCCCATTCCAGACGCACTGTCCATCCCCATTCCAGATACACTGTCCATCGCCACTCCAGACCCACCGTCCATCGCCAGACCAGACCCACCGTCCATCCCCATTCCAGACACACTGTCCATCCCCACTCCAGACCCACCGTCCATCGCCACTCGAGACCCACCGTCCATCCTCATTCGAGATCCACCGTCCATCCCCACCGTCCATCCCCATTCCATACCCACTGGCCATCCCCACTCCAGATCCACCGTCCATCCCTGCTCCAGACTCACCATCCAACCCCATTCCAGATCCACCGTCCATCCCCACTCCAGACCCACCATCCACCCCCATTCCAGACCCATTGTCCATCCCCACTCCAGACCCACCATCCATCCTCATTCCAGACCCACTGTCCATCCCCACTCCAGACCCACCGACCATCCCCACTCCAGACCCACCATCCATCCCCATTCCAGACCCACTGTCCATCCCCACTCCAGACCCACCATTCATCCTCGCTCCAGACCCACTGTCCATCCCCACTCCAGACCCACTGTGCATCCTCATTCCAGACCCACCGTCCATCCCCTTACCAGACCCACCGTCCATCCCCATTCCAGATCCACTGTCCATGCCCATTCAAAACCCACCGTCCACCACCGCTCCAGACCCACCGTCCATCCCCATTCCAGACCTAACGTCCATCCCCGCTCCAGACCTACCGTCCATCCCCGCTCCAGACCAACCATCCATGCCCATACCAGACACAATGTCCATCCCCATTCCAGACCCACTGTCCATGCCCAGTCAAACCCACCGTCCATCCCCGCTCCAGACCCACCGTCCATCCCCATTCCAGACCAATCATCCATCCCTGCTCCAGACCTACTGTCCATCCCCGCTCCAGACCCACTGTCCATCCACATTCCAAACCCTCCGTCCATCCCCGCTCCAGACCGACCGTCCATCCCCATTCCAGACCCACCATCCATCCCCACTCCAGACCCACCATCCATCCTCATTCCAGACCTACAGTCCATCCTCATTCCAGATCCACCATGCATCCCTACTCCAGACCCACCGTCCATCCCCACACCAGACCCACTGTCCATCCACATTTCAAACCCACTGTCCATCCCCGCTCCAGACCCATGATCCATCCCGACTCCAGACACACCGTTCATCCCAATTCCAGACTCACTGTCCATCCCCATTCCAGACCCACCAGCCATGCCCGCTCCAGTCCCACCGTCCATCCTCATTCCAGACCTACCGTCCATCCCCGCTCCAGACCTACCATCCATCCCCGCTCCAGACCAACCATCCATGCCCACACCAGACACAATGTCCATCCCCATTTCAGACCCACTGTCCATGCCCATTCAAACCCACCAACCATCCCGCTCCAGACCCACCGTCCATCCCCATTCCAGACCCACCGTCCATCCTCATTCGAGACCCACCGTCCATTCCCATTCCAGACCCACCAGCCATCCCCTACTCCAGATCCATTATCCATCCCCGCACCAGACCCACCGTCCATCCCCACTGCAGATCCATTATCCATCCCCGCTCCAGACCCACCGTCCATCCCCGCTCCAGACCCACCGTCCATCCCCACTCCAGACCCACCATCCATCCCCATTCCAGACCCACCAGCCATCCCCGCTCCAGTCCCACCGTCCATCTTCATTCCAGACCCGCCATCCATCCCCATTCCAGACCCACCGTCCATCCCCATTCCAGACCCACAGTCCATCCCCATTCCAGACCCACCGTCCATCCCCATTCCAGACCCACCGTCCATCCCCACTACAGACCCACCATCCATCCTCATTTCAGACCCACTGTCCATCCACATTCCAAACCCTCCGTCCATCCCCGCTCCAGACCGACCGTCCATCCCCACTCCAGACCCACCATCCATCCCCATTCCAGATCCATTGTCCATCCCCATTCCAGATCCACTGTCCATCCAATTTCCAGACCCACTGTCCATCCCCATTCCAGACTCACCGTCCATCCCCATTCCAGACTCACCGTCCATCCCCACTAGAGACCCACCATCCATCCCCAATCCAGACCCACCGTCCATTCCCATTCCAGACCCACCGTCCATCCCCACTCCAGACCCCAAATCCATCCCAATTCCAGACTCACCGTCCATCCCCATGCCAGACCCATCTTCCAACCCTGTTCCAGACCTACCGTCCATCCTCATTCCAGACCCATCGTCCATTCTCATTCCAGACTCACCGTCCATCCCCATTCCAGACCCACCAGCTATCCCCTACTCCAGACCCATCGTCCATCTCCATTCCAGACCCATCTTCCAACCCTGTTCCAGACCTACCGTCCATCCTCATTCCAGACCCACCAGCCATCCCCTACTCTAGACCCATCGTCCATCCCCATTCCAGACTCACCGTCCATCTCCATTCGAGACCCAGCCTCCATTCCCACTCCAGACCCACCGTCCATCCTCATTCCAGACACACCATCCATCCTCATTCCAGACTCATCGTCCATTCCCACTCCAGACCCATCATCCATCCCCGCTCCAGACCCACCATCCATCCCCATTCCAGACCCATCTTCCAATCCCGCTCCAGACCTATCGTCCATCCCCACTCCAGACCCACCGCCCATCCTCATTCCAGACACACCATCCATCCTCATTCCAGACTCACCGTCCATTCCCATTCCAGACCCACCAGCCATCCCCTACTCCAGACCCATCGTCCATCCCCACTCCAGACCTACCGTCCATCCCTGCTCCAGACCCACCATCCATCCCCAATCCAGACCCACTGTCCATCCACGCTCCAGATCCACCATCCATCCCCATTCCAGACCCACCGTCCATCCCCACTCCAGACCTACCGTCCATCCCCGCTCCAGACCCACCGTCCATCCCCACTCCATACCCACCGTCCATCCCCATTCCAGATCCACTGTCCATCATCATTCCATACCCACCATCCATCCCCATTCCAGACCCACTGTCCATCCCCGCTCCAGACCCACCGTCCATCCTCATTCCAGGACCACAAACCATCCCTGCTCCAGATCCACCATCCATCCCCACTCAAGACCCACTGTACATCCCCACTCCAGACCCACCGTCCATCCCCAATCCAGACCACAATCCATCCCCGCTCCAGACCCACCGTCCATCGCCACTCCAGACCCACCGTCCATCCCAGAACCACTGTCCATCCCCATTCCAGATACACAGTCCATCGCCACTCCAGACCCACCGTCCATCGCCACTCGAGACCCACCATCCATCCCTATTCCAGACCCACTGTCCATCCCCACTCCAGACCCACCATCCATCCTCATTCCAGACCCACTGTCCATTCCCACTCCAGACCCACCGCCCATCCCCGCTCCAGACCCACCATCCATCCTCGCTCCAGACCCACTGTCCATCCTCATTCCAGACCCACCATCCATCTCCACTCCAGACCCACCGTCCATCCCCACTCCAGACCCACCTCATTCCAGACCCACCATCCATCCTCGCTCCAGACCCACTGTCCATCCTCATTCCAAACCCATCTTCCATCCCCACTCCAGACCCAGGGTCCATCCCCTCTCCAGGCCCACCGTCCATTCCCTTACCAGACCCACCGTCCATCCCCATTCCAGATCCACTGTCCATTCCCATTCAAAACCCACCGTCCACCCCCGCTCCAGACCCACCGTCCATCCTCATTCCAGACCCACCGTCCATCCTCATTCGAGACTCACCGTCCATTCCCATTCCAGACCCACCAGCCATCCCCTACTCCAGATCCATTATCCATCCCCGCACCAGACCCACCGTCCATCCCCACTGCAGATCCATTATCCATCCCCGCTCCAGACCCACCGTCCATCCCCACTCCAGACCCACCATCCATCCTCATTCCAGACCCACAGTCCATCCTCATTCCAGACCCACCATGCATCCCCTTTCCAGACCCATTGTCCATCCCTACTCCAGACACACCGTTCATCCCCATTCCAGACCCACCGTCCATCCCCACTCCAGACTCACTGTCCATTCCCCATTCCAGACCCACCAGCCATCCCCGCTCCAGTCCCACCGTCCATCCTCATTCCAGACCCACCATCCATCCCCATTCCAGACCCACCGTCCATCCCCATTCCAAACCCACAGTCCATCCCCATTCCAGACCGACCATCCATCCCCATTCCAGACCCACCGTCCATCCCCACACCAGACCCACTGTCCATCCACAATTCAAACCCACCGTCCATCCCCACTACAGACCCATGATCCATCCCCATTCCAGACACACCGTTCATCCCCATTCTAGACCCACCGTCCATCCCCACTCCAGACTCACTGTCCATCCCCATTCCAGACACCAGCCATCCCCGCTCCAGTCCCACTGTCCATCCTCATTCCAGACCTGCCATCCATCCCCATTCCAGACCCACCGTCCATCCCCATTCCAAACCCACAGTCCATCCCCATTCCAGACCCACCATCCATCCCCATTCCAGACCCACCGTCCATCCCCACACCAGACCCACTGTCCATCCACATTTCAAACCCACCGTCCATCCCCGCTACAGACCCATGATCCATCCCCATTCCAGACCCACTGTCCATCCTCATTCCAGACCCACCATCCATCCCCACTCCAGACTCACTGTCCATCCCCATTCCAGACCCACCAGCCATCCTCATTCCAGACCCACAGTCCATCCTCATTCCAGACCCACAGTCCATCCTCATTCCAGACCCGCCATCCATCCCCATTCCAGACCCACCGTCCATCCCCATTCCAGACCCACCATCCATCCCCACACCAGACCCACAGTCCATCCACATTTCAAACCCACTGTTCATCCCCGCTACAGACCCATGATCCATCCCCATTCCAGACACACCGTTCATCCCCATTCCAGACCCACCGTCCATCCCCACTCCAGACCCACCGTCCATCCCCATACCAGACCCATCTTCCAACCCTGTTCCACACCTACCGTCCATCCTCATTTCAGACCCATCGTCCATTCTCATTCCAGACTCACCGTCCATCCCCATTCCAGACCCACCAGCCATCCACTACTCCAGACCCATCATCCATCTCCATTCCAGACCCATCTTCCAACCCTGTTCCAGACCTACCGTCCATCCTCATTCCAGACCAACCAGCCATCCCCTACTCTAGACCCATCGTCCATCCCCATTCCAGATTCACCGTCCATCTCCATTCGAGACCCAGCCTCCATTCCCACTCCAGACCAACCGTCCATCCTCATTCCAGACACACCATCCATCCTCATTCCAGACCCATCGTCCATTCCCACTCCAGACCCATCATCCATCCCCGCTCCAGACCCACCATCCATCCCCATTCCAGACCCATCATCCAATCCCGCTCCAGACCTACCTTCCATCCCCACTCCAGACCCACCATCCATCCACATTCCAGATCCATTGTCCATCCCCATTCCAGATCCACTGTCCATCCACATTCCAGACCCACTGTCCATCCCCATTCCAGACTCACCATCCATCCCCATTCCAGACTCACCGTCCATCCTCACTACAGACCCACCATCCATCCCCAATCCAGACCCACTGTCCAATCCCATTCCAGACCCACCATCCATCCCCACTCCAGACCCCAAATCCATTCCAATTCCAGACCCATCGTCCATCCCCATACCAGACCCATCTTCCAACCCTGTTCCACATCTACCGTCCATCCTCATTCCAGACCCATCGTCCATTCTCATTCCAGACTCACCGTCCATCCCCATTCCAGACCCACCAGCCATCCCCTACTCCAGACCCATCGTCCATCTGCATTCCAGACCCATCTTCCAACCCTGTTCCAGACCTACCATCCATCCTCATTCCAGACCCACCAGCCATCCCCTACTCAGACCCATCGTCCATCCCCATTCCAGATTCACCGTCCATCTCCATTCGAGACCCAGCCTCCATTCCCACTCCAGACCCACCGTCCATCCTCATTCCAGACACACCATCCATCCTCATTCCAGACTCATCGTCCATTCCCACTCCAGACCCATCATCCACCCCGCTCCAGACCCACCATCCATCCCCATTCCAGACCCATCTTCCAATCCCGCTCCAGACCTACCTTCCATCCCCACTCCAGACCCACCATCCATCCTCATTCCAGACTCACCATCCATTCCCATTCCAGACCCAACAGCCATCCCCTACTCAAGACCCATCGTCCATCCCCACTCCAAACCCACCGTCCATCCCCACTCCAGACCTACCGTCTATCCCCGCTCCAGACCCACCGTCCATCCCCTTACCAGACCCACTGTCCATCCCCGCTCCAGTCCCACCATCCATCCTCATTCCAGACCCACTGTCCATTCCCACTCCAGACCCACCGCCCATCCACGCTCCAGACCCACCATCTATCCTCGCTCCAGACCCACTGTCCATCCTCATTCCAGACCCACCATCCATCCCCACTCCTGACCCACTGTCCATCCCCACTCCAGACCCACATCATTCCAGACCCACCATCCATCCTCGCTCCAGACCCACTGTCCATCCTCATTCCAGACCCATCTTCCATCCCCACTCCAGACCCACCGTCCATCCCCTCTCCAGGCCCACCATCCATCCCCTTACCAGACCCACCGTCCATCCCCATTCCAGATCCACTGTCCATTCCCATTCAAAACCCACCGTCCACCCCCGCTCCAGACCCACCGTCCATCCTCATTCCAGACCCACCGTCCATCCTCATTCGAGACCCACCGTCCATTCCCATTCCAGATCCACCAGCCATCCCCTACTCCAGATCCATTATCCATCTCCGCACCAGACCCACTGTCCATCCCCACTGCAGATCCATTATCCATCCCCGCTCCAGACCCACCGTCCATCCCCACTCCAGACCCACCATCCATCCTCATTCCAGACCCACAGTCCATCCTCATTCCAGACCCACCATGCATCCCCTTTCCAGACCCATTGTCCATCCCTACTCCAGACACACCGTTCATCCCCATTCCAGACCCACCGTCCATCCCCACTCCAGACTCACTGTCCATTCCCCATTCCAGACCCACCAGCCATCCCCGCTTCAGTCCCACCGTCCATCCTCATTCCAGACCCACCATCCATCCCCATTCCAGACCCACCGTCCATCCCCATTCCAAACCCACAGTCCATCCCCATTCCAGACCGACCATCCATCCCCATTCCAGACCCACCGTCCATCCCCACACCAGACCCACTGTCCATCCACATTTCAAACCCACCGTCCATCCCCACTACAGACCCATGATCCATCCCCATTCCAGACACACCGTTCATCCCCATTCCAGACCCACCGTCCATCCCCACTCCAGACTCACTGTCCATCCCCATTCCAGACACCAGCCATCCCCGCTCCAGTCCCACTGTCCATCCTCATTCCAGACCCGCCATCCATCCCCATTCCAGACCCACCGTCCATCCCCATTCCAAACCCACAGTCCATCCCCATTCCAGACCCCAAGTCCATCCCAATTCCAGACCCATCGTCCATCCCCACTCCAGACCCCATGTCTATCCAATTCCAGACCCATCGTCCATCACCACTCCAGACCAACCGTCCATCCCCATTCCAGACTCACCGTCCATCCCCACTCGAGACCCCAAGTCCATTTCAATTCGACCCATCGTCCATCACCACTCCAGACCCCTAGTCCATCAATTCCAGACCCATCGTCCATCACCACTCCAGACCAACCGTCCATCCCCATTCCAGACTCACCGTCCATCTCCATTCGAGACCCATCCTCCATTCCCACTCCAGACCCACCATCCATCCTCATTCCAGACATACCATCCATCCTCATTCCAGACCCAAGCTCCATTCCCACTCCAGACCCACCGTTCATCCCCATTCCAGACCCATCGTCCATCCCCGCTCCAGAACCACCATCCATCCCCACTCCAGACCCACTGTCCATCCCCACTCCAGACCCACCGTCCATCGCCACTCCAGATCCACCATCCTTCCCCACTCGAGACCCCAAGTCCATTTCAATTCGACCCATCGTCCATCACCACTCCAGACCCCTAGTCCATCAATTCCAGACCCACCGTCCATCTCCATTCGAGACCCATCCTCCATTCCCACTCCAGACCCACCATCCATCCTCATTCCAGACATACCATCCATCCTCATTCCAGACCCAAGCTCCATTCCCACTCCAGATCCACCATCCTTCCCCACTCCAGACACACCGTCCATCCACATTCCAAACCCACCGTCCATTCCCGCTCCAGACCCAACGTCCATCCCCACTCCAGACCCACCGTCCATCCCCATTCCAGACCCACCGTCCATCCCCACTCCAGACCCACCGTCCATCCCCACTCCAGACACACCGTCCATCCACATTCCAGACCCACCGTCCATCCCCACTACAGACCCACTGTCCATCCCCACTACAGACCCACCATCCATCCCCGCTCCAGACCCACCGTCCATCCCCACTCCAGACACACTGTCAATCCACATTCCAGACCTACCGTCCATCCCCACTCCAGACACACCGTCCATCCACATTCCAGACCCACCGTCCATCCCCACTCCAGACCCACCATCCATCCCCATTCCAGACCCACCGTCCATCGCCACTCCAGACTCACTGTCCAATCCCATTTCAGACCCACCGTCCATCCCCGCTCCAGTCACACCGTCCATCCTCATTCCAGACTCGCCGTCCATCTCCATTCCAGACCCACCAGCCATCCCCTACTCCAGATCCATTGTCCAACAATGCTCCAGACCCACTGTCCACCCCTACAGACCGACTGTCCATCCCCCCTCCAGACCCACCGTCCATCCCCATTCCAGACCCACCGTCCATCCCCACTCCAGACCCACTGTCCATCCCCCCTCCAGACCCACCATCCATCCTCATTTCAGACCCACCGTCCATCCCCACTACAGACCCACCATCCATCCCCGCTCCAGACCCACCGTCCATCCCCACTCCAGATCCACCGTCCATCCCCATTCCAGACCCACCGTCCATCCCCACTCCAGACCCCAAGTCCATCCCCACTCCAGACTCATCGTCCATCACCACTCCAGACCCCAAGTCCATCCAATTCCAGACCCATCGTCCATCCCTACTCCAGACCCACCAGCCATCCCCTACTCCAGACCCACCGTCCATCCCCATTCCAGACCCACTGTCCATCCCCGCTCCAGACCCACCGTCCATCCCCATTCCAGACCCACCGTCCATCCCCATTCCAGACTCACTGTCCAATCCCATTCCAGACCCACCGTCCATCCCCGCTCCAGTCCCACCGTCCATTCTCATTCCAGACTCGCTGTCAATCTCCATTCCAGACCCACCAGCCATCCCCTACTCCAGATCCATTGTCCAACACTGCTCCAGACCCACTGTCCACCCCTACAGACCCACTGTCCATCCCCACTCCAGACCCACCGTGCATCCCCATTTCAGACCCACCGTCCATCCCCACTCCAGACCCACCATCCATCCCCGCTCCAGACCCACCGTCCATCCCCACTCCAGACCCACCGTCCATCCCCACTCCAGACCCCAAGTCCATCCCAATTCCAGACCCATCGTCCATCCCCACTCCAGACCCCATGTCTATCCAATTCCAGACCCATCGTCCATTCCCACTCCAGACCAACCGTCCACCCCCATTCCAGACTCACCGTCCATCTCCATTCGAGACCCATCGTCCATCCCCACTCCAGACCCACCAGCCATCCCCTACTCCAGACCCATCGTCCATCCTCTTTCCAGACCCATCGTCCATCCTCATTCCAGACCCATCGTCCATTCTCATTCCAGACCCACCGTTCATCCCCATTCCAGACCCACCGTTCATCCCCATTCCAGACCCACCGTCTATCCCCATTCCAGACCCACCGTCCATCCCCATTCCAGACCCACCTTCCATCCCCATTCCAGACCCACCGTCTACACCATTCCAGACCCACCGTCCATCCCCGCTCCAGACCCACCATCCATCCCCACTCCAGACCCACCGCCCATCCCCGCTCCAGACCCACCGTCCATCCCCATTCCAGACCCACCGTCCATCCCCACTCCAGACTCACCGTCCATCCCCATTCCAGACCCACCGTCCATCCCCATTCCAGACTCACCGTCCATCCCCACTCCAGACCCACCGTCCATCACCACTCCAGACCCACCGTCCATCCCCACTCCAGACTCACCGTTCATCCCCATTTCAGACCCACCGTCCATCCCCGCTCCAGACCCACCATCCATCCCCGCTCCAGACCCACCGTCCATCCCTATTCCAGACCCACCATCTATCCCCATTCCAGACACACTGTCCATCCCCACTCCAGACCCACCGTCCATCCCCATTCCAGACCCACCGTCCATACCCGCTCCAGACCCATCATCCATCCCCACTCCAGACCCACCGTCCATCACTATCCCAGACCCACCGTCCATCCCCGTTCAAGACCCACCGTCCATCCCCCCTCCAGACCCACCGTCCATCCCCGCTCCAGACCCACCGTCCATCCCTGCTCCAGACCCACCGTCCATCCCCATTCCAGACCCACCGTCCATCCCCATTCCAGACCCACCGTCCATCCCCACTACAGATCCCCACTACACATCCCCACTACAGAGGGATAATGGGACTTGTGCTGGCAAATGGGACTATATTAATTTAGGATATCTGGTCGGCATGAACAAGTTGGTCCAAAGGGTCTCTTTCCGTGTTGTACATCTCTATGAATCAATGACCTGGTACTGGTCAACATCACTGAAAGAAAATGGGTGCAGATGTGGGTAGTTGAAATGCCGCTACTCCCTTGTTATAAATATCAATCCTTGTCACTGACGCCAACCAGGGGAAGATGCCTATACTACATGCTTAGCAGCAGTTGGCTCAGTCTAGGTGAACAATTTATTACGTGGAGCTAAATGACTAGTTACATTAACATCTGAGATAAACAGTCATCTCTGGTGAGGCACTAGGCTGGGTTAAGAGTCAGTTCCCATTACTACAACTAAACATTTCTCGCACAGAACTGGTTAGCTCTTCCCAGGATCAGCCCTTTATGTCCTGACGAACACAGTACAATGCACGATGTCAATTAACCCTTTCGGGTACTAACTGCCTGTACACTACACTGTATACAACAAATGGCTGTCCCTTAAGCTCAAGAGTCCCCACATGAGCAAATATTGGGTGTTGGTGGGACATTGATGGGTACGTTTGTTTTTGAAACCTTTTCCATACTATGCCCACCTTGAAAATTATTTTATCACTGTAGCATGGGGACTGGCCACATTTTCTAAATTCATTATTTTTAAAACATTCATTCACAGGATGAGGGTGTTACTGGCCAGGCCCACTGTCTGCCTGCCCCTGATTGTCTAGAGAGGTGTTAAGAGTCAACTACATCGCTGTAGGTCTGAAGTCACGTGTAGGCCAAACTGGATAAAGATAGCAGATTTCCTTCATTCGTGAACCAGATAGGTTTATCCTCACCAATCGATTCATAGTCATCGTTGGACCTTTAATGCTAGACTTCCATTTTTTATTACTGAATTCAAATCTTATCTACAACAGTAGGACTTGAAACCGGGTCACCAGAATGTTACCTAGGTCCCTGGAGTGGTCGTTCCGTGATAATACCTCTAGGCCATCACCTCCCCAGAGTCTAGATTAGAGTGGTGCTGGAAAAGCACAGCAGTTCAGGCAGCATCCGAGGAGCAGGAAAATCGACGTTTCGGGCAAAAGCCCTTCATCAGGAATAGCGGCAGAGTGCCTGAAGGGTGGAGATATAAATGAGAGGAGGGTGGGGTTGGGGAGAAAGTAGCATAGAGTACAATAGGTGAGTGGTGGTGGGGCTGAAGGTGATAGGTCAGAAAGGAGGGTGGAGTGGATAGGTGGAAAGGAAGATAGGCAGGTAGGACAGGTCATGGGGACAGTGCTGAGCTGGAAGTTTGGAACTGGGGTGAGGTGGAGGAAGGGGAAATGAGAAAACTGGTGAAGTCCACATTGATGCCCTGGGGTTGAAGTGTTGCGAGGCGGCAGATGAGGCGTTCTTCCTCCAGGCGTCTGGTGGTGAGGGAGCGGCGGTGAAGGAGGCCCAGGACCTCCATGTCCTCGGCAGAGTGGGAGGGGGAGTTGAAATGTTGGGCCACGGGGCGGTTTGGTTGATTGGTGCAGGTGTCCCAGAGATGTTCCCTAAAGTGCTCTGCTAGGAGGCGTCCAGTCTCCCCAATGTAGAGGAGACCGCATCGGGAGCAACGGATACAATAAATGATATTGGTGGATGTGCAGGTAAACCTTTGATGGATGTGGAAGGCTCCTTTGGGGCCTTGGATGGAGGTGAGGGAGGAGGTGTGGGCGCAGGTTTTACAATTCCTGCAGTGGCAGGGGAAGGTGCAAGGATGGGAGGGTGAATTGTTGCGGGGGGCGTGGACCTGACCAGGTAGTCACAGAGGGAACAGTCTTTGCGGAAGGCGGAAAGGGGTGGGGAGGGAAATATATCCCTGGTGGTGGGGTATGTTTGGAGGTGGCGGAAATGTCGTCGGATGATTTGGTTTATGCATAGGTTGGTAGGGTGGAAGGTGAGCACCAGGGGGGGTTCTGTCCTTGTTACGGTTGGAGGGGTGGGGTATTCTAACTTGTAAGCTCCACATTGGTCTTTACCTCCCACTCTATCACTCCGTTCTTCCATTCCTTCCTCTTCATGTGTTTATCTTCATGCAATGGGACCAGCAGGTGGCAACGGTGAGGGAGGGCACCGTGCTGGGGAGCTCGAGCAGGTACACTGGGACCTCCAGCAGCCGGTGGCGATGGTGAGGTAGGGCGCCGAGCGGGGGAGCTCGAGCAGGTACACTGGGATGTCCAGCAACAGGTGGCGATGCTGACAGAAGGCATCAAGCAGGGGAGCTCGAGCATGTACACTGGGACCTCCAGCAGCCGGTGGCGATGGTGAGGTAGGGCGCCGAGCGGGGGAGCTCGAGCAGGTACACTGGGATATCCAGCAGCAGGTGGTGATGGTGAGGTAGGGCGCCGAGCGGGGGAGCTCGAGCAGGTACACTGGGATATCCAGCAGCAGGTGGTGATAGTAAGGAAGGGGGCCGAGGAGTGGAGCTTAAGCAGGTACGCTGGGATGTCCAGCAGCAGATGGCGATGGTGAGGGAGGGCGCTAAGCGGGGGAGCTCGAGCAGGTACACTGGGACGTCCAGCAGCAGATGGTAATGGTGAGGGAGGGCGCCGAGCAGGGAGCTCAAGCATTTACACTGGGATGTCCAGCAGCAGGTGGCGATGGTGAGGGAGGGCACCGAGCACGGGAGCTCGAGCAGGTACACTGGGATGTCCACCAGCAGGTGATGATGGTGAGGGAGGGTGCCGAGCGGGGGAACTCGAGCAGGTACACTGGGATGTCCACCAGCAGGTGATGATGGTGAGGGAGGGTGCCGAGCGGGGGAACTCGAGCAGGTACGTTGGGATGTCCACCAGCAGGTGGTGATGGTGAGGGAGGGTGCCGAGCGGGGGAACTCGAGCAGGTACACTGGGATGTCCACCAGCAGGTGATGATGGTGAGGGAGGGTGCCGAGCGGGGGAACTCGAGCAGGTACACTGGGATGTCCACCAGCAGGTGATGATGGTGAGGGAGGGTGCCGAGCGGGGGAACTCGAGCAGGTACGTTGGGATGTCCACCAGCAGGTGGTGATGGTGAGGGAGGGTGCCGAGCGGGGGAACTCGAGCAGGTACACTGGGATGTCCACCAGCAGGTGATGATGGTGAGGGAGGGTGCCGAGCGGGGGAACTCGAGCAGGTACACTGGGATGTCCACCAGCAGGTGATGATGGTGAGGGAGGGTGCCGAGCGGGGGAACTCGAGCAGGTACACTGGGATGTCCACCAGCAGGTGATGATGGTGAGGGAGGGTGCCGAGCGGGGGAACTCGAGCAGGTACACTGGGATGTCCACCAGCAGGTGATGATGGTGAGGGAGGGTGCCGAGCAGGGGAACTCGAGCAGGTACGTTGGGATGTCCACCAGCAGGTGGTGATGGTGAGGGAGGGTGCCGAGCAGGGGAGCTCGAGCAGGTACGTTGGGATGTCCACCAGCAGGTGGTGATGGTGAGGGAGGGTGCCGAGCGGGGGAACTCGAGCAGGTATGTTGGGACGTCCAGCAGCAGGTGGCAATGGTGGGAAGGGTGCCAAGCGGGGAAGCTCAAACAAGTATACCAGGACCTCCAGCAGCAGATGGCAATGGTGAGGGAGGGCACCGAGCACGGGAGCTCGAGCAGGTACACTGGGATGTCCACCAGCAGGTGATGATGGTGAGGGAGGGTGCCGAGCGGGGGAACTCGAGCAGGTAGACTGGGATGTCCACCAGCAGGTGGTGATGGTGAGGGAGGACGCCGAGCAGGGGAGCTCGAGCAGGTACGTTGGGATGTCCACCAGCAGGTGGTGATGGTGAGGGAGGACGCCGAGCAGGGGAGCTCGAGCAGGTACGTTGGGATGTCCACCAGCAGGTGGTGATGGTGAGGGAGGGCAGCTGGAGTTGTCAAGTGGACCATGTCTGGAGGAAGGGAGATTATTGGGAAGGAAGAGCAAACAGACAATGTATTCCCTAACCCAAGGTAAAACACAGGCTTCAACTCTTACAAATTCTTTAACGTTAATATCCCTTCATACCTGATGGCAGTGGAATAAAGAAACCCTGCTTCATGACCTTTGGGCTGTCTGAGAACTTATGTTACATTCGACTATATAAACGTTTAAATATATCTATCCCCATTTCTGCCAGTGAGTTGGTCTTCAGAAGATCGGTGCGGACTCAATGGGCCAAATGGCCTCTTTCCAGTCTGTGGGGGTTCTATGATAGCTGTGAGTTCTCACTCAGGGTGAGGGGTCTGCTCTGGTGAGTGAGTCCAGGAACACCAGTCCTGTCCACTGCTAAGTGCTGCCAATGGGAGGGTGGAGGCCACTGCTGGTAATACACCCACTCTATATGGGAGATATGGGTCAAAGGGTAGTCTCACCCAGAGGTGAGTGATGGAAGGAGGAGACATCGTGTTGGAGTGAGAGTCATAGGGAGAGGAAGAATGCGGGGTGGGGGGTTCTCCAAGGGCCCTTCACTCCCTAACGTGGGGTAATGAAAGAACAAGGCAGGTTTGCTCTTTGCACTCCCTGCATAATGAACCCTCTTCTTACCATTGCCACGGAGTTACTAACACTGAAGGATGAGATCCTCATTGGTGGACCTCAGTTGGCAAGGGGGGGAGAAAGCCATTCAAAGGACATCCCACATTGGGGTGGATGGGAGAGAGAGACATGTAGAAGACAATTAACCACTCCCCATCCCAATCACCAAACGTGCCATGTGTGAGGTAATATAACTAACTCACAGGATGTGAGTGTTGCTGGCTAGGCCAGTGTTTATCAACCAGAAGGGAAGTTAAGTCTTAAACAGATTGCTGTGGGTCTGGAGTCACATAGGTAAGGACAGCAGAGTTTCCTCTCTCAAAGAACATGAGCTGGGTTTTGACAATTGACACTGTGCCAACTTGTGACTAAATTGTGGGCAGCTGTGATGAGCAGGATTTGGACCCAGCCTCTGGACTACAAACTCAGTGACATTGCTGCTGCTTCCCTTTGTGACCTTAACAAACCTGATCAGACCATCGCTGACTCTTGGCTTCTCTACTTTATCATGTGACATGTGTGAAATGGTTGATTGATTTATTGTTGTCACATATCCCGCAATACAGTGAAAAGTGTTGTTTTGTGTGCTGCACAGTCAGAACGTGCCTCACAAAGTGATCAGGGTACTGGAACAGAGTGCAAAATACGTTGTTACAGCCACAGAGAAGGTGCAGAGAGAAAGAGAGACAGAGGGAGAGAGAGGTCCATTCATAACAGGGTGGCACGGTGGTTAGCACTGTGGCCTCACAGCGCCAGAGACCCGGGTTCAATTCCCACCTCAGGCAACTCTCTGTGTGGAGTTTGCACATTCTTCCCGTGTTTGCATGGGTTTCCTCCGGGTGCTTCGGTTTCCTCCCATAATCCAAAAAATGCGCAGGTTAGGTGAATTGGCTATGCTAAATTGCACCTAGTGTTAGGTAAAGGGGTAAAGGGGAATGGGTCTGGGTGGGTTGGGCTTCGGCAGGTTGGTGTGGACTAATCTAAAAAAAATCTAAAAAAAATAACATTTGAGAGGTCCATTCATAAGTTTGATAACAGCAGGGAAGAAGCTGTTCTTGAATCTGTTGGTATGTGTTTTCAAACATCCGTATCTTTTGCCTAACAGAAGAGGGTGGAAGAGAGTATAACTGGGGTGGGAAGGGTCTTTGATAATGCTGGTTGCTTTCCCAAGGCAGTGAGAGGCATAGACAGAGTCAATGGATGGAAGATCGGTTTGTGTGATGGTCTGGGCTGTGTTCTCAACTCTCTGCGGTTTCTTGAGGTTTGGGCGGAGCAGTTGCCGGACCACACTGTGATCTATCCAGTAGGATGCTCGCTATGGTGCGTTTATAAAAATCGGTAAGCGTGCTGGCATCACTCAGATGAAACCTTCTCGTGTTTCTGCTACTGACACAGAGAGGGGTGAAAGGAGAGCGTGTGCACCAACCACACGAGGCCATTCCACATGAAACAGAGTGGAATCATACCTCAGTATTCCACAAGCTATTAGCGAGCGAAGTGGCAATCGGGGAAGTAGCAGTTAGCGACCCTGAGTGGGACTTAGCCCAGGGTGGGGAGAGACCAAGCCCCTGTGGGTAAAGACCAGCATGGAGCGACTCCAGGTCCTTGGCTTCAGAAAGCACTATAATGTATAACTTCTAAATTTATTTCTTTATTTTTCTACTTTATACCAAGAAGAATGGGGTGGCACGGTGGCTCAGTTGCTGCTGCCTCACTGCACTACGGTCCCAGGTTCGATTCCAGCCTCGGGCGACTGTCTGTGTGGAGTTTGCACATTCTCCCCGTGTCTGCGTGGGTTTCCTCCGGGTGCTCCGGTTTCCTCTCACAGTCCAACGATGTGCAGGTCAGGGTGGATTGTCCCATAGTACCCAGGGAAGTGCAGGGTAGATGGGTTAGCCATGGGAAATGCAGGGATGGGAATGGGTCAGTGTGGACCTGTTGGGCTGAATGGCCTGTTTCACAGTAAAGTTTCTATTTTTTATGTGACTGTAGTGAAGAACCTTCTTGCTTATTTCTTTATTTTTACATATTTTTCCGTAAGATTTTGTATTTAGGTAGCTTTGTACCAAAGATGGCATCATATGTAGCGACATTACACACTTTTCACTGTACTCCTCTACTTGAGTACACGTCACAGTAAAACCTTAATCTAATGTATAAAAAGTATTGAATCACTAAGATGGTTAATTTGCCCGATTTTCTCAGCTCTCTAGTTCAAAGGAAACGCACACCGAGTGTCACCAGAAAAAACAAGAAAATAAATTGTATTTATTATAAGCAAATTATTAATTATAAATTTATTATAGACAAATGTATCCTTTAACAATTGGTGAAGAACTTCAAGAGAGTCAACTACTTGCTGTAGGTCTGGAGTCATGTGTAGGCCAGACCAGGTAAGGATGGCAGTTTCCTTCCCAAAAGAATGTCAGTGAAACAGATGGGTTTTCCCCAACAATGGGTTCAATGTTAGACTCTCAATCCCAATTTTGTTTTTAAAATTGAATTTGCAATGATGGGATTTGAACCTGGGTTCCCTGAACATTGCCTGGCTCTCTGGATTAGTAGTGCAGAAGAATTGTCCCCTCGGATTTGCCTCTCCAGCATTTGCCTTCCCTATTACCTGGTGAAACTTTGACCTTCCTTTTGCACTGTGTTCCCTTTAACCTGTCCTGTCTATATTATATCAGTGAGAGGTGGGTGGTTTGCATCGAGGCCATCTTCCGTTGCCAGGCAACGGGGGGCAGTAAAAAGCATCTGTGCTGCAGAGTGGAGCTGTTCAGTCTCGAACCGATCCATCACCTCGACATTGCGGCTCCCCGACCGGAGATGGCTGAGTCATAAAGACACTGCTGCTGTTATTTTTTCATCAATGTCTGTCACCGGTTAAGCTGCAGCTTCCCTCCTCACACTGCTCCCACCTGCTGGAGGGGAGGGGGCTAAACCAAAAAGGTTTAGAGGCACCGGATTGCGAACTGTCCCAATAGCTGAGTTACAAGGATGTTGCCAGGGTTGGAGGATTTGAGCTACAGGGAGAGGCTGAACAGGCTGGGGCTGTTTTCCCTGGAGCGTTGGAGGCTGAGGGGTGACCTTATAGAGGTTTATAAAATCATGTGGGTCATGGATAGGATAAATAGACAAAGTATTTTCCCTCGGGTGGGGCAGTCCAGAACTAGAGGACATAGGTTTAGGGTGAGGGGGGAAAGATGTAAAAGGCACCTGAGGGACAACGTTTTCACACGGAGGGTGGTGCGTGCATGGAATGAGCTGCCAGAGGAAGTGGTGGAGGCTGGTACAATGACAACGTTTAAAATGCATCTGGATGCGTATATGAATAGGAAGGGTTGAGAGGGATATGGGCCAAGTGCTGGCAAATGGGACTAGATTAGGTTAGGATATCTGGTCAGCATGGACGAGTTGGACTGAAGGGTCTGTTTCCGTGCTGTACATGTCTCTGACTGTATGAGCTGGGGTCACAGCAGGTGACTGTACGAGACACTCTGACTGTAAGCCACCTCCAGCCATGTCCCGCTAGGTGACGGCGTGTATCCCTTCTGCGTGCCATTTGGCCCATCGAGTCCACACTCACCCTCCGAAGAGCATCCCCACCAGACCCACCCTCCCCCCTCACCACACTATCCCTGTAACTCTGCATTTCCCATCACAAATGTTCCCACAGTGTGGAAGCAGGCTGTTCAGCCCATCGAGTGGACACCGACCCTCCAAAAGGCATCCCACTCAGACCCAACTGCCCCATTACCCTATCCCTGTCACCCCGCATTCCCTCATGGCCAACCCACCTAGCCTGTACAACCTTGGACTCTAAGGGGGCATGACCAATCCACTATGACGTAATGGCAGGACAGATATTTTGGAATTTGAATTCAATAAAAAAAACTGGGATTAAGAATCTACTGATGACCAAGAATCCATTGCCAATTATCAGGAAAAGCTGCCCGGTGAAGGGCTTTTGCCCGAAACGTCGATTTTTCTGCTCTTCGGATGCTGCCTGACCTACTGTGCTTTTCCAGCACTACTCTAATCTTGACTCTAATCTCCGGCATCTGCAGTACGCACTTGCGCCTAGCCATTGGCATACAGTCATTCCCCCAGCCCCAGCTCCGCATCAACGTAATCATGACTGAAGCATTTATCTTTGTGATGTTGATCAATGGTTAAGTGTGGGCCCGATCGCTGGGGAGAGCCAGCCTGCTCTTCTTCTTTGCATCCACAAGGGGGACCCAATTCAACATCTGCCCCTCCGACAGTGCAGCACTCCCTCAGCCCTGTTCTGGAGTGACAGCCTTCATCTTTGAGTCAAGTTCCGGACTGGGACTTGAACCTGTAAACCCTACACCCCGTATGACCCAGAGCCACCCTCTGAGTCATGGAGGATGCACTAGATGATGTTCGTGGGCTTGACCCCACCCCCAACTCCTGAAACGTGAGCAAGTTGACACTGCCACTGCGCCAATGAGGGAGGGCAGCACTGTCAGGGGAGCTGACTCTGTGACGAGGCATTTGACTCAACTACCCCTCCAACCCCCATTTTGGGGAGTGGGGGGTTGGTGTGGAGTGTCTCATGGCATGATTTCACTGAAGATTTTTAAACATTTCGTTCACGGTGGGTGCCCCTGGCCAGGCCAGCGTTTATTACCCATCACTAATTGCTGCACAGGGCCAGTCTAAGAGTCAACCCCTTCACTGTGGGTCTGGAGTCACGTGTAGGCCAGACCAGGTAAGGATGGCAGTTTCCTTCCCTAAAGGAGATTAGTGAACCAGATGGGTTTTCCCAACAATTGATTCCTGGTCACCATTGGACTCTTTAATTCCAGATATTTATTAAATTCAAATTTCACCATCTCCCATGACAGGATTCGAGCCGGATATCCAGAACATTGCCTGGGTCTCTGGATTAACAGCCCAGCAACAATGCCACTGGGTCATTGCCCCCCATGGGGGCAGTTTAGCTCTACGCCCTGAGATTAGTCTGTCTTACTCAGACAGATCAGCCAATCATTGGTCACCTTGCTCTTTTTGGAATCTTGCTGTGTGTAAAATCGTTCGCTGTGCGTCCAATGTTCCAAATGCGACTGGACTTCGAAAGGTGCCTCACTAGGAACAAAGCACTCGAGGACATCCTGAAATCGTGCCACAATGGAGAACAGGCACCGAATGGAGGAGTAGAGAATCCTGGGTAGGAACTTATCTTTCTACACATGGGCATTGCCTGCTCAGGGTTGGGATGTTAGGGGCTCCTCGCAATTAGACAGGTCGTTTCTCCACCTTCAGATCTTTGTGTACATGGGGCAGGGATATCGCGTAAGGCGGTGGGATTGAGAGGTTCTGGAGTGGCTCCCATCCCACACACTCTCGGTCTAGAGGAGGCATGTTTGCAGATGACACCAGAATTGGCAGTGTAGTGGACAGTGAAAAAGGTTATCGAAGAATATGAGATCTTGATCAGGTGGGCCAATGAGCCGAGAAGTGGCAGACGGTGTTTAATTTAGATAAATGTGAGGTGTTGCATATTGGTGAGGCAAACAAGGGCAGGACTTACACTGCTAATGGCAGGGCCCTAGGGAGTGTTCTCAAGTAGAGAGACCTAGAGGGTGCAGGTTCATAGTTCCTTGAAAGTGGTGTCACAGGTAGACGGGGGGTGAAGAAGGCATTTGGTATGCTTGCCTTCATCAGTCAGCGCATTGAGTACAGGAGTTGGGTGGTCATGTTGCAGCTGTAAAAGACTTTCCAATTTTTGGAATACACTGCGATTCTGGTCTCCCTGCTGTAGGAAGGATGTTGGTAAACTTGAAAGGATGCAAAAAAGATTTACAAGGATGTTGCTGGGACTAGGGGTTTGACTTATAAGGAGAAACTGAATAGATTCGGAGGCTGAGGGGTGACCTTATTGAGGTTTATAAAAGCATGAGGGGCATGGATAGGGTAAATAGCCAAGGTCATTTTCCAGGGTGGGGGAGTCCAAAACTAGAGGGCATAGGTTTAGGGTGAGAGGGGAAAGATTTAAAAGGGAACCGAGGGGCAACTTTTTCATACAGAGAGTGGTGCGTCTATGGAATGAGCTGCCAGAGGAAGTGGTGGAGGCTGGTACAATTACAGCGTTTAAAAGGCATCTGGATGGGTATATGAATAGGATGGGTTTGGAGGGATATGGGCCAAGTGCTGGCAGGTGGGACTAGATTAGATTGGGATATCTGGTCAGCATGGACGGGTTGGACCGAAGGGACTGTGGTGTACTGTATGGTCTTGCTTTTTTCAAAAGTTATTCTTTCTTGGAACGTGAGTGTAATCAGTATTTGCTTTCTATCCCTAACTGTGAACTGAACTGAGTGGTTTGTTATAGACACCCTACAGCAATCCAAAGGTCTGCACTAATGCACTGGGGTCATGGGTTCAAATCTCACCAGTGCAGGGGCACTTCGGAACAGTCAATAAATGCCAGCTCATGCCAATGAGGCTCACACCCCGTGAAAGAGCTTTTCATAAAACGTGTTGGCATTTATTATGTTTTAAATATTCGATGGATCTGAACACTCTGTCTCTGAGGCAGAGATCAGGAGCTCAAAACTGGGGAACTCCATGGCCTGGGGAGGGTGTATAACTTTACAGTGAAGGGCAGGAGGTGTATACGGGATTTGAAGAACATTGATCCACCCAGAGGCTGGTGGGGGTCCGGAGTGGACTCTGGGGGAGGGGGTAGTAGAGGGGGAAAGCCTTGTAGCCTTGCAAAAGCGTAAAGGTAAGCACTTGAGATGCCATAAAATTCGAGGTCTAGCGCTGGAAAGCGGGACAATTGTAGAATGAGATGTACAGACTGGATGGGCCGAAGAGCCTTCTCTGTGCTTTATAACTGCGTCTCGATGACTCAGAAGGTCTCAGTATTGATCAGACCTCAGAAAATGACACTGTGATGATTGGAGCGCGTGAGGACTCAGCTGGATAAATATTATAAATAAATAAATAAGCCAATGTGCTTCTCAGGGCTAATTAGCGTCTCAAACTTCTGGGACTGAAATACTGCCGATAACAGCCAATTGGCAAGAGACCCGGATCCTGCACTGAGTTAATGGAGGGGAAGGAATGTTAACCTTTACTCACTTAGTCAGGCTGTTTACTTTAGTTCCAGCTCTTCACGTGGAGTAAACATGGTAAAAGGAAAGCAGGCCATTCAGCCCTTCGAGCGCCCTGTGGCATTCTAGGTGTGGGGGGTGTGGGTGCGGGCTGGAGGGAAGGGGTAGGGGCTGGGGGGACAGGATTGGGTGGGGGATTGGAGAGGAGGGTACGGGGACTGGAGGGGAGGGGTTGGAGGCTGAGGGAGCAGGTGGGGGATTGGAGAGGAGGGTGCGGGGCTGGAGGGGAGGGCATGGGGTGGGGGGGCTGGAGGGAGTAGGTGAGGAATTGGAGCGGAGGGGGAGTGATTGGAATTGATCGGTCCCACTCCGCAGAACGTAAAGGTTTGGGAGTTACTCCACAGTTGGCCATGGGATTAACTCGGGAATCTCATTCACGTGATAGCCCCCTCCGGAGGTTTGATTGTCGGATTCAGGTGGGCACTCCCAGTGGGTGCCTCCCCGTGTGGGCAGGAATGATCCCACTGCATTATTTCGAAGCAGAGGTGGGAGAGATGTCCAGGGAGTCCTGACCAAAACCTCACCCTGAAGTAGTGCAGATAGAGTCATAGAGATGTACAGCACAGAAACAGACCCTTCAGTCCAACCCGTCCATGCCAACCAGATATCCCAACCCAATCTAGTCCCACCTGCCAGCACTTGGCCCATATCCCTCCAAACCCTTTCTATTCATATAACCATCCAGATGCTTTTTAAATGCTATAATTGTACCAGCCTCCACCACTTCCTCTGGCAGCTCATTCCATACACGTACCACCCTCTGGGTGAAAAGGTTGCCCCTTAGGTCCCTTTTATATCTTTCCCCTCTCACCTTAAACCTATGGTGTCTAGTTTTGGACTCACCTATCCTGGGGAAAGACCTTTCCTATTCTTTCCACCCATGCCCCTCGTGGTATAATGTCACCCCTCAGCCTTCAACACTCAGGGAAGAAAGCCCCAGCCTATCCAGCCTCCCGTTATCACCCAAACCTTCCAGTCTCAGTAATATCCCGGTAAATCTTTTTGACACTCTTTCCAGTTTAATAATATTCTTCCTGTAGCAGGGTGACCAGGATTGTGCACAGAACTCACAATGTGGCCTCACCAATGTCTTGTACAGCCATAAGATGACATCCCAACTCCTGTATCCAATGCTCTGACCGATGAGGGCAAGTGTACGAAATGTCTTCTTCACCTGAATACCTGTGTTGCCACTTTCAAACACCTCTCTACATGCAGCCATAAGTCTGTCTGTTTGACAACACTCCCCAGGGTCCTACCATTAATTGAGATGCAACACCTCGTTTTGATCTGAATTAAACTCCATCTGCCATTCAGATGACAGATGATTGTCTCGGTTTAGACTGATCTGCACTGTGGAGACTTGCTGACCGAATCTCCTGCATCATTGCAGCTGCTCACTTTTAGAAAAGTAGCGTGTCAATGGAGGTTCCCCAGCTCAGAAAGGCACTATATAAATGTAACTTCCTTAGTGCAGAAAGGCAAGACTGATCTTTGCATCTTTATAGGTGATATACATGAAAGAATGATTCAGTCTGCAGCCAGGGGTGGGAATGACTTTCATCAACATAATAACCTCCTAGATCATTTCTGAAGAAAGGTCACTGGACCTGAAACATTAACTCTGCTGTCTCTCTCTCTCTCTCTGTCTCACTCCTCTCCTCTCTCTACTTCTCTCTTTCTCTCTCTCTGTCTCACTCCTCTCCTCTCTCTACCTCTCTCTCTTTCCTCTCTCCTCTCTCTCTCTCTCTCTCTGTCTCACTCCTCTCTGCACTCTACCCGCGCTCTCTCTCTGTCTCTCTCTGTCTCTGTCTCTCTCTCTCTCTGTCTCTCTCTCTCTGTCTCACTCCTCCCCTCTCTCTACGTCTCTCTCTCTCTATCCCTCTCTCTGTCTGTCTCTCTCTCTCTGTCTGACTCCTCTCCTCTCTGTCTCTCTTCCCCTCTTTCTCTTCCCCTCTCTCTCTCTCTCTCCCTCCCTCTCTCCCCTGAGCTTCTCCAGCACTTTCTGGTTTGGTTTCAGGTTTCCTACATTAGCAGTTCTTTGTCTCGTTAAAATAAAATCATCCCTCCTTTTCAATAAACAGTATAACTGGAGCCTGAGAGTTCAGTGCCAGCTCTGTGCGGGAGACCGTTTTGTAGAGAGCGCCCCTTTGTTGTTTGTTAAAATGTCCTTGATGATAACCTTGTCAGCAACAACAATGCAGAGACAAAATGCAGTCCTTTCAAGAGGGCTAGAGTACAACAGCAGGGTGGTGGTGGGGGGGGGGGGGGGGGGGGGGGGGTACGTCCTGAGGCTGTATAAGACTCTGGATCAGTGGTGCTGGAAGAGCACAGCAGTTCAGGCAACATCCAAGGAGCAGCGAAATCGACGTTTCGGGCAAAAGCCCTTCATCAGGAATAAAGGCAGAGAGCCTGAAGTGTGGAGAGATAAGCTAGAGGAGGGTGGGGGTGGGGAGAAAGTAGCATAGAGTACAATGGGTGAGTGGGGGAGGGGATGAAGGTGATAGATCAGGGAGGAGAGGGTGGAGTGGATAGGTGGAAAAGGAGATAGGCAGGTAGGACAAGTCTGGACAAGTCATGGGGACAGTGCTGAGCTGGAAGTTTGGAACTAGGGTGGGGGAAGGGGAAATGAGGAAACTGGTGAAGTCCACATTGATGCCCTGGGGTTGAAGTGTTCCGAGGTGGAAGATGAGGCGTTCTCCCTCCAGGCATCTGGTGGTGAGGGAGCGGCGGTGAAGGAGGCCCAGGACCTCCATGTCCTCAGCAGAATGGGAGGGGGAGTTGAAATGTTGGGCCACGGGGCGGTGTGGTTGATTGGTGCCGGTGTCCCGGAGATGTTCCCTAAAGGGCTCTGCTGGGAGGCGTCCAGTCTCCCCAATGTAGAAGACTCCTGTATAAGACTCTGGTCAGACCGCATTTGCAATATTGTGAGCAGTTACGGTCCCTGTATCTCAGGAAAGATGTGCTGGCCTTGGAAGGGGGGTCCAGAGGATGTTTACAAGAATGATCCAGGGGATGAAGGGCTTGTCACATGAGGAGCAGTTGAGGACTCTGGGTCTGTACTTAATGGGGTTTAGAAAGGTGAGGGGGATATCTAATTGAAACTTACAGAATACTGAGAGGTCTTGATAATAAAGATGTTTCCACTAGTAGGAGAGACTAGGACCTAAGGGCACAGCCTCAGAGTGGAGGGACAACCCTTTAGAACTGAGATGAGGAGGAATTTCTTCAGCCAGAGGGTGGCGGGATCTGTGAAACTCATTGCCACAGAGGCCTATGGAGGCCAAGTCATTAAGACAGGTACTTGATTAGTAAAGCTTACAGGGAGAAGGCAGGCGAATGGGATTGAGAAACACATCAGCCATGATTGAACGGTGGAGCAGACCTGATGGGCTGAATGGCCTATATCTTATCATCTGAAGGGAGCATGGGAACTAGTAGGTTCTCAAGCAAAGAGGTTGTGAGATTCCTGACTACAGTGATGATGCTTTGGAAAACTCAAGGGTCTCGGTGATCAGAGAAGTGGCAAAATATTTGTCAATCTGACAGGCAGACTGAACAAACATGGCGTCATCCCCCACAGTTTCAATGTTCCAGTACAGGAGCTCCAAACAGTCAACAGCCTTCCTCTCGGTTTGGGTACTTTGTTCCAGACTGAGGATCATGGACTGTGAAGAGTTGAGGTTAAAATCCAATTCGCCAAGATCGTGTTGAAACGGGGGAGCAGGCTGGAAGGTTTATATGTTCACAGGGGTCAGTTGGCTGGACGGTTGGTTTATGATGTAGAGTGAACTCCCACATGGTGGGTTCAATTCCATGAGATTACCATGAAAGACTCTCCTTCTCAATCTCCCTCATCCTTCCAGTTCCAACACAGACTCACCTGCGCATCATCCAACCTGGTCTGTTGTATCTGTTGGTCCCGGTGTGGTCTCTATACCAGGGAGACCAAACGCAGACTCAGGCAGAGAGTCGCGGAGCATTTACGTTCTCCACACATCAACCAACCCGACCTTCTGGTAGCCATCCATTTTAATTCGCCCCTCCCCCCACCGTCCCACTCCCCCTGGCGACACCCCCCATCCTTGGCCTCCTCCTCAGAGCGAGGCCAGATGGAAACTGGAGGAACAACACCTAATATTTCGCCCGGGCTGGGGGCTTACAGCCCAATGACCTCAACATTGACTTCACCAGCTTCGAAATCCTCCCCACCCCCAACCTTACCCCATGTCCAACCCCTCCTCCTCACCTCCCTGACCTGCCTTCACCTGTCCATCTTCCTACTCACCTATGGGCTCCACCCTTCCCACTGACCAATCACATTAACACCCCCAACCTGCATTACCGTCCCACCTACCCTTCCCCCAACCCCACACTCCCCTCCCTCTATTTACTTCTGGGCTCCCTCCCCATCCCCAGTCCTGACGAAAGGTTTCATGCCAAAACGTTGACTTTTCCGACTCCTCCGATGCTGTCTGAGCTGCTGTGCTCTCCCAGCTTCACATCTATTGACTCTCTTTCCCAACCTCTCCCCTCGCCTGAGGCATGGTGACCCTCAGGTGAAACTCACCACCTGTCGTCTCTTTCTAGTGAGAGAGCAGCCCCTTGGTCTGTTAGGATGATTTTATTTCGGTTGAATATGTTCACTCCCTCCACCCCCGATGCTCAGTTATTTCCGTGTCTACCGTCTGTGAGCTGCACTGTGGCAACACACTAAAGGCTCCATTCTCAGCATCTGCCGCCCCCCCGCCCATGGAAGGATGAGGGCAGTAGATACGCAGGAACACCATCCCCTGCAAGTTCCCCTCTGAGCCACTCGCCATCCCCACTCGGAAATGTATTGTCATCCCTTCACTGTCAAAAGGGTCTTGAGGGGGGTAAATGTGAGAGTCTCAACCAGAGGGTGCAACCTCAGAATAAAGGGGTGCCCACTTAACACTGAGATGAGGGGGAATTTCTTCTCTCAGAGGGTTGAGAGTCTTTGGAACCCCTGCCGTCCTTACCCAGTCAGGCCTACATGTGACACTGGGCCTACATGTGACACTGGGCCTACAGTGATGTGGTCAACTTGTAACTGCTCTGTTAAAGGGGCAATTAGGAACGGGCAATATATGCCCCACATCCCATGGTAGAATTAAAAAAATATTTGGCGAGCTCTTGCAAAAGGATGGCACAGGAATTATGGGCTGAATTGCCTCCAGAATGAGCTCTATCATTCGACACGAGTTAAGCATTAGTGAATTTCTGGAATTTGTTAATTGATTTATTTAGTGAACACTAGGTGGTGCTAGTTCCACATCGTCCACTGATAACACAGAGGTGGAATGTATTGTGTTTTAATTCAGTCCTTGTGTTTTAGCATTGCTTACTTGGCCATTCCCCATCATCCTTCAGAGGCTGGTGATGAATGGCCATTGAAGTAGACCTATGGGCGGTCTGTGTAGTGATGTGTACCCTCTTGGGTGGCTTCCTAGGCCATTGTGGGGCTAAGAGCCAATCATTGTGTGTCTGCACTGGCTTTCGAAGCCTGATGAAGGTCACCTGATGAAGGAGCGGCGCTCTGAAAGCTAGTGCTTCCAACTAAACCTGTGGGACTATAACCTGGTGTTGTGTGATTTTTAACTTTGTACACCCCAGTCCAACACCGGCATCTCCAAATTGTGGGTCTGGAGTCACATTCCAGCCCCAATCCTGGATAGGAAAACTGGGATTGCTTCCTAAAAGTATATCAACGAAACCAGAAATGTTTAATCCTCAGAAGGCTAAACACTAGCAACAGGCTATACCATTAAAGCTTAGTCCTTTATAATGGAGCAAGATTCTGTTGTGTATCTAATATCTCAGAGGTGATGAGTTGTGCTTTAATGTGTCTGCTCCATGCACCTCTCTGGAGCTTTCAGCTCTGTCTACACTTTGCTGACTTCTGTCTGAGTCCACACTCAGGCTCTACCAATCAAGCACAGTGAACATCAATAGTAAACGGACTCGCATAGGCAAACACCGAAGAGTTGAACATCATAGTGGGCACCCTAAAAAACAGGCATGGAAATGTAGTCATAGTCATAGAGTCACATGTGTCAAGTCACAATCCTGATGTCATTTAATGTAATTTAAGAGGAGATGGAGTGGGGAGTTAAATTTCATGGACAGCAGGTATATGATGAGGTGGAGGTGGCAGAAAATGTTCCTGGGGGAGATAATGGCTAGTGGTATTATCTCTAGACTATTAATCCAGAAACTCAGCTTATGTTCTAGAGCCCTGGGTTCAAGTCCTGCCACAGCAGATGGTGGAATTTGATTTCAAATCTGGAATTAAGAGTCTACTAATGACCATGAATCAATTGTTGGATAAACTCCATCTGGTTCACTAATGTCCTTCAGGGAAGGAAATCTGCCGTCCATACCTGGTCTGACCTACATGTGACTTCAAACCCACAGCGATGTGGGAGACTCTCCACATTGCTAGGCCGAAATGGCCTAGCGAGCCACTCAGTTCAAAGGTAACTAGGGATCGGTAATAAATGCCGGCCAGCCAGTGACTCCCAATGTCCTACGAGTGAATTTTTTTAAAAAACCTGATGGTAACATTGGACGTCAGGTCCCTAGAGTGAAACTTTGCTTGATAGATCCTCAGTTTTAGTTTTGCAGTTGGTGTTTAGTCACTGAATATAGTCACAGGAGACTGTTAATGTTCTTCACATAAGTATACAAGTGTATTGTACAAAAGAAAAGACCATATATATGTAAGTCAGTTTGAAAAGAGCTGAACATAAGCCATAACAACAAAGATTCAACCATTTCCCTTTACAGATACTGAATCCCAGAGAAATATCCCCCTCTCTTCACTCCTTAATTTTTCCTAACTAATTCTTTCTCGTTTTCCTTCCCAGGCTGCTAGAACAGTTTTAAGATTATTCCTAGTTTTGCAGCCTAAAGACTTCTTTTGGTTCTGAGGACTTGGATTCCATTTTGATTCGGACACATTAGAAACTTCTACAAACTCTCCCAACCAGGAGATTCTACAGCACTAGTGTTATGGACCAAATCAAACCCTCTCAAAATATTAGCAAGTTTTGAGAAGATATGTAGCTCAAGTTGAGCTTATGGATGTAGTTTTGCCCACTGAGCTGGAAGGTTCATTTTCAGACGTTTCGTCACCATACTGGGTAACACCTTCAGTGAGCCTCCGGATGAAGCACTGGTGGTGTAGCCCGCTTTCTATTTATGTGTTTGGGTTTCCTTGGATTGGTGATTTCATTTCCTGTGGCGACATCATTCCCTATGGTGATGTCATTTCCTGTTCTTTTCTTCAGGGGGTGGTAAATGGAGTCCAAGTCAATGTTTTGTTGATAGAGTTTCGGTTGGAATGCCATGCTTCTAGGAATTCTCGTGCGTGTCTCTGTTTGGCCTATCTTAGGATGGATGTGTTGTCCCAGTCGAAGTGGTGTCCTTCCTCATCTGTATGTAAGGATACTAGTGAGAGAGGGTCATGTCTTTTTGTGAGAGACAGTGAGGTCTGCAGATGCTGGAGATCAGAGTTGAGAGCTGGAAAAGCACAGCATGTCAGGCAGCATCCGAGGAACAGGAGAGTCAACATTTCAGGAATGAGGGGATAGCGTTTTAGTGGGAGGTAGGGTGGGAGGAGGAGCTGATTCCTGATGAAGGGCTCTGGCCTGAAATGTTGATTTTTCTGCTCCTCAGATGCTGCCTGACCTACTGTGCTTTCCCAGCAACACGCTCTCGACTCATGTCTTTTTGTGGCTAGTTGATGTTCATGTATCCTGGTGGCTAGTTTTCCAGAAACCCTAGCCACTCTCCCCGACATCAAAGACATCTCGGAAATGACTGCCAGACTACTCAGACACCTTGGCATCATGGTAGCCCACAAACCCACCAACACACTAAAACAGCAGCTAATGAATTTGAAGGACCCTTTACAGACAACAAGCAAAACTAATGTTATTTACAAAATACCTTGCAAGGACTGTAACAAAACACTACATTGGACAAACAGGCAGAAAACTAGCCATCAGGATACATGAACATCAACTAGCCACAAAAAGACATGACCCTCTCTCACTAGTATCCTTACATACGGATGAGGAAGGACATCATTTCGACTGGGACAACGCATCCATCCTCGGACAAGCCCAAACAGAGACATGCACAAGAATTCCTAGAAGCATGGCATTCCAACCAGACCCGCCCCGCCCCCGAACCCCGTCCAACCCCGCCCCCAATGCAGTCCAACCCTGCCCCCAACGCAGTCCAACCCTGCCCCCAAACCCATCCAACCCCACCCCCAATGCAGTCCAACCCTGCCCCAACCTCATCCAACCCCGCCCCCAACACAGTCCAACCCCACCCCCAACACAGTCCAACCCCGCCCCCAATGCAGTCCAACCCCGCCCCCAACACAGTCCAACCCCACCCCCAACACAGTCCAACCCCACCCCCAATGCAGTCCAACCCCGCCCCCAACGCAGTCCAACCCCACCCCCAACGCAGTCCAACCCCGCCCCCAATTCCATCCAACCCCGGCCCAACCCCATCCAACCCCGCCCCAAACCCCATCCAACCCCGCCCCCAACCCCATCCAACCCCGTCCCCCAACCCCATCTAACCCCGTCCCCAACCCCATCCAACCCCGTCCCCAACCCCATCCAACCCCATCCCCGAACCCCATCCAACCCCGCCCCCCTGCTGCCCTGCCCAACACCGCCCCGAACCTCATCCAACCCCACCCCCAACGCAGTCCAACATTGTCCAACACCACCCGTCTCCTGCTCCCCATCGACCAACACTGTCCCTCGACCTCCCGTCCACCCCGGCCCCTCTCTGGGGCAGCCAGACTGGACACCAACAACAAGACTGCTACTGCCTTTGTGGGGCAAGTCTTCAAATAGCGTGCGCACACACACACAGCCACATCCACACACACACACAGCCACATCCACACACACACACACACACAGCCACATCCACACAGCCACATCCACACCCCCACACACACACACACAGCCACATCCACACCCACACACACACACACACACACACACACACAGCCACACCCACACACACACACCCCACATACACACACACCCACACACACAACGTTTTACTGCACCTTTTTGATAGATTTCACCTATGCCCTGTACAGGACAATGTTGGTCAGATTATCTGGGAAAGAGGGGGTTTAGGGTACACCCATTCTGTAGAACTCCAGGGAAAGTGTGGGGTGAGAGAGGGTGGGAGATCAGTCATTTGGAGACGGTGCCTGTTTAATCACTGTAAACAAAAGATGCGATCACTGTTGGAAACACGTCTTTGATGTAATGTTTCCATCGGGACCTTGAGATCCCCTTCGGATAATCCGATTTTCGGATAATTTTGAATAATCGAGGTTCCTCTGTATATTAACTACAACTAATTAACTGTTCCAATATACTAACAGTCCATAAACACACCCTTGGCAAAGACAAGTTCAGTAAAGTAGATTATAATTCTAGCAGCAAGAAGAGAGCATCAGGTTTAGCTGTAACAGGGAGAGGAATAAGAGCTTCCGCATCCAGCTTCAAGACCCCAGCAACTGCAAAAAGCTAAAGTTGGAAATCCCAGTTCTGCGGAGGCTGACCCCACCCACTCAGACTGCTTCTAGCACTGGTTAGCACTGCTGCCTCACAGCGCCAGAGACCCGGGTTCAATTCCCGACTCAGGCGACTGACTGTGTGGAGTTTGCACATTCTCCCAGTGTCTGCGTGGGTTTCCTCCGGGTGCTCCGGTTTCCTCCCACAGTCACAAAGATGGGCGGGTCAGGTGAATTGGCCATGCTAAATTGCCCGTAGTGTTAGGTTAAAGGGGTAAATGTAGGGGTCTGGGTGGGTTGCGCTTCAGCGGATCGGTGTGGACTTGTTGGGCCGAAGGGCCTGTTTCCACACTGTAAGTAATCTAATCTAATCTAATCTAATCTAATCTAATCTAATCATTTCAACTTTTAAAACAAAACTCAAGGCCCCACAAGATATTTACTTTATTGGCTTTGGAGAAGGTCTCTGCCCCAACCGTCATGAAATAAAAGGACAAAAATCGTTTAAGGCCATAGTATGAATAGTATAAATATAAATATAAATAGTATAAATAGAATGACACTATTTTGCTGAACTGAAAAAAAACCTGATGAAGCTGCTTTTCCACTTACATCATACTGAAACCTGAACTCAAACCGAACGCCCAAGGAGCCCTGATCATTTTCGTTTCTGCTTCTATTTGTTGAAAATTCAACACTTGGTCAGCTAACATCGCAGGTGATTACCATTTGCACTTCATGAGTCACATGCTTTCTTGGAAATGATACCCTTGGGTCACTTTTCCAAATGACTTTCTGACCTCGAAAAACAAAATCACCTTTACAGAGCTGAAACCAAAACTCATCTACTTCTGTTTTAAAGATACATGTTCCCAAATGATTATGTATTCTATAACTTTACTACAATGGGTTTCAGTGAGGTCTGTGTGTCCTTAAGGAGAAAGTGAGGACTGCAGATGCTGGAGATCTGCTGGAGCCCTTCCTGAAGAAGGGCTCATGTTTGAAACGTCAATTCTCCTGCTCCTTGGATGCTGCCTGACCTGCTGCACTTTTCCAGCAACACATTTTCAGCTCTGTGTGTCCTTATACAGAAATAACATAAGGTTAATGTTCAGGTGTGAAAGTTGTTGTGAAAGTTGAAAGGGCTCAGTAAAGATTTACAAGGATGTTGCCAGGGTTGGAGGATCTGAGCTACAGGGAGAGGCCGAACTGGCTGGGGCTGTTTTTCCCGGAGCATCAGAGGCTGAGGGGTGAGCTTATAGAGGTTTATAAAATCATGAGAGGCATTTGTAGGGTAAATAGCTAATGTGAATGGTTGTGATGCCAACTCTGATGCTGTATGGAACTTCACAAGTCATTGGCTTACATCCTGTAAAAGTTCCCTTTATCCTCACTCTCTGCCTTCTGCCAGTCAGCCAATTCTATATCCATACCAGTACCTTGCCTCTAACACCATGGGCGCGTATCTTATTTAGCAGCCTCCTGTGCAGCGCCCTTGCCTGGAAATCCAAATAGATCACAATCCACTGCCTCTCCTAAGTCTCACTTATTCATTACCACCTCAAAGAATTCTAACAGTTTAAAAAATTGTTTTTTCTTAATTTATTCATTTATGAGAAGAGGGAATCACTGGATGGGCACCATTTATTACCCATCCCTAATTGCCCAGAGGGCAGTTACGAGTCAACCACGTTGCTATGGGTCTAGAGTCACATGTAGGCCAGGCCAGATAAAGGGTGGCAGTCTCCTTCCCTGAAGGACATCAGATAGGTTTTTTTCAACAATGGTCATCATTAGACATTTAATGCTAAATGTTTTTAATTGAATTCAAATTCCACCATCTGCTGTGCCGGGATTTGAACCCGGGTTCACAGAATGTTACTTGGGTCTTTGGATTAACAGTCCAGTGATAATACACTGGGCTGTAGCTCCCCTTCTGTATTTTAACTGTAATGTAAAAATGAAGATTTGTCCAGCATGACCTCCCCTTGATGAAGCCGTGCTGACTCAGCACTATTTGACCACGCATTTCCAAGTGCTCTGCAATCTCATCCTTAATAATGGGCTCTGAAATCCTGCCAACGACTGAGGTCAGGTTAACCAGCCTGTGGTTTCCCGTCTTCTGCCTTCCTTCCTTCTTCAACAGCAGTGCTACATTAACCGTTTTCTGGGACCCTCCCTGACTCCAGTGACTCTTGAAAGATCACCGCCATAGCCTCTACAATCTCCTCAGCTGTCTCCTTCAGAACTCTGGTGTAATCCTCAGCTGTCTCCTTCAGAACTCTGGTGTAATCCTCAGCTGTCTCCTTCAGAACTCTGGTGTAATCCATCTGGTCTGGATGATTTCTCCACCTTTAGAGCTTTCAGTTTCCCCACCACCTTTTCCTTAGTGATAGCCATAACATTCACTGTCTCCCTGACTCTCTTGAGGTTCCGCTGGGGTCTTTTACTGTGATGTCTGATGCAAAATACCGATTCAGTTCCTCCACCCTTTCTTTGTTCCTCATTACTACTTCTCCAGCCTCATTTTCCAGTGCCTTTTATATAACTAAAAACAAAACTCTGGTAATCTTTCATATTACTAGCTCGTTTACTGTCATATTTCATGTCCTCCCCTTATTGCTTTTATAGTTATCCTTTACTGTTTTCAAAGGCTTCTCAATCCTGTGGCTTCCCACTGATCTTCACCATGTTGTATGCTTTCTCTTTTGCTTTTATGCTGTCCCTGACTTCCCTGGCCAGCCATGGTTGCCCTGTCCTCCCCTTAGAGTGTTTCTTCTTCCTTGGGATGAATTTCTGGATTACCTTCCGAATTACCCCCGGAACCTCCTTGCCATTGGTGCTCCACTGTCGTCGCTGCCAGACACCCCTTCCAATCAACTCTGGCCAGCTCCCCCCCCCCCCATATCTTTGTCGTTACTTTTACTCGATGGTGATACCGTTACATCTGCTTCCACCTGCTCCCTCGCAATCTGCAGGATGAATTCTATCACAGTGTAGTCACTGCCCCCTAAGGATTCCTTCTCTTTCAGCTCCCCAGTCAAGTCTGCCTCATTACACATCACCAAATCCAGAACTGCCTGATCCCAAGTGGGCTCCATCACCAGCTGCTCCAAAAAAAACCCATCTCATAGACATTACACAAATTCCTTTTCTTGGGATCTGCTACCAATCTGATTTTCCCAGTCCACCTGCGTATCAAAGTCCCCCCATGATTGTTGTAATAATGCCTTCGTATGTGCCTTTTCTAACTCCTGTTTTAATTTCTGCCCCACATCCCAATCCTAATGCTAAGAGGCCTGTATCTAACTCCCATGAGGGTCTTTTTTATTTCCTTTGCTGTTCCTCAAGTCTACCCGATCAGATTCTCCACCTTCCAACTCTATAGCATTTCTTGCTCTTGATTTAATTTCATTTCTTCCTAACAAGGCGTCTGCCTGTCCTTTCAATGGGACATGTATCCTTTCGATATTTCATTCCCAGCCCTAATTCTCTTCCAGCCAGGTCTCTGTGTTGCTCACAACGTTGTACCCACCAATTTCAACCTGCACTACAAGCTTGGTTTGGTTTGATTTATTATTGCCACATGTACCTAAGTACAGTGAAAGGTTTTGTTTTGCGAGCAGTACACGCAGATCATACACACAAATCTCAGGGTACTTCGACAGAGCGAGGCCTACTAGGTTAAGGCTGCACAGGAGGTGTACAAAGCAAGACCGACATTATTTGAAGTTAGAGAGGTCCATTCAGGACAGGGAGGAATCTGTTCTTGAACCTGTTGGTGCATGTCTTCAAGCTTCTGCTGCTATCTGCCTGACGGAAGAGGTTGGAAAATCCAAGAGGGGTATTTGATGATATTGGCTGCCTTTCCGTGGCAACGGGAAGCGTGCATGGAGTCCGTGGGTGGGAGGTTGGCTTCCAGGTTAGGTGAACTGGCCATGTTAAATTGCCCGTAGTGTTAGGTGAAGGGGTAAGTGTAGGGGAATGGGTCTGGGTGGGTTGCTCTTCGGAGGGTCGGTGTGGACTTGCTGGGCCGAAGGGCCTGTTTCCACACTGTAAGTAATCTAATCTGATCTAATCTAATGATGGGCTGTGTAAACCACCTTCTGGAGTTTCTTACGGCCCTGGTCTGAGTCATAGAGACGTACAGCATGGAAACAGATCCTCCGGCCCAACTTGTCCATGCTGACCAGATATCCTAAATTATTCGAGCCCCATTTGCCAGCATTTAGCCATATCCCTCAAAATCCTTCCTATTCATATACCCATCCAGCTGACTTTTAAATATTGTAAATGTACCAGCCTCCTCCACATCCTCTGGTAGCTCATACACATACCACCCTCTGTATGAAAACGTTACCCCTCAGGTCCCTTTTCAATCTTTCCCCTCTCACTTTAAACTTATTCCATCTAGTTTTGAGCACTCCGACCCCAGCAAAAGACCTTGTCTATTTATCCTATCCATGCCCCTCATGATTTTATAAACCTCTATAGGGTCACCCGGGAGAGGCTGAACAGGCTGGGGCTGTTTTCCCTGGAGCATCAGAGGCTGAGGGGTGACCTCATAGAGGTTTATAAAATCATGAGGGGCAAGGATAGGATAAATAGACAAAGTCTTTTCCCTGGGGTCAGAGAGTCCAGAACTAGAGGGCATAGGTTTAGGGTGAGAGGGGAAAGATATAAAAGAGACCTAAGGGGCAACTTTTTCACACAGAGGGTGGTATGTGTATGGAATGAGCTGCCAGAGGAAGTGGTGGAGGCTGGTACAATTGCAACATTTAAAAGGCATCTGGATGGGTATATGAATAGGAAGGGTTTGGAGGGATATGGGCCGGGTGCTGGCTGGTGTGACTAGACTGGGTTGGGATATCTGGTCGGCATGGACGGGCTGGACCGAAGGGTCTGTTTCCATGCTGTACATCTCTATGACTCTATGACACCCCTCAGCCTCCGATGCTCCAGGGAAAACAGCCCCAGCCTATCCAGCCTCTCTCTATAGCTCAAATCCTCCAACCCTAGCAACATCCTTGTAAATCTTTTCTAAACTTGAAATGTATTTGTATTTCAGAGCCTTTAAGGTCAGACCGGTGTCTTATTTGGCGATTTTAATATTGTCTAAACTTTTCCTTTCCTATTCTGCCCACCACCCCCCTGCCACCTATTGAATTTGTCTGTTTTAGTTGCAACAGAATTGTGACAAACTTGATTTTTTCGTCTCTATATGGATTTTTTGATGTAAGTCAGGCAACTGTTCGGTCTTTGGGTTGAAAGTTTACATCGTGAAATAAAATACCATCCAAAAGTGTGTCTATCATGGTCCCTCTTTAATGGGTTTTGAATCATTGTCATTGAAATTATGTGCAAAGTTTGAACATTTCATGACACATCTCATTACATGCAATTGTGGCTACCTCACCACACTTCCAAGTTAGCTGGTTCATTACATCTGCAATATTTTCATTAATTCTAAATGCATTCTCTATTATATCTCAGTTTGTACAAAAACCTCCATGAGTCACTTCAGCTGAACCGGTAAATATTGAACTTGTAACTCAAGGAGGAAGGTTTGAAGTGATTGAGGATATTGTTGAGCTTCATTTCTCCTCGCTGAGTTCATGTTTCCAGGTCTGGGTTTGCAAGCCCTCCAGTAGTTAGCTCAGTTGGTAGACCATGGGGCTCTCGATCTCAGGGTTCAAGCCTCACATTGGGTACCTCGTGGGGTGAGGGTTGCTTCGCTTGGTTGGCAGGTTGGCAGGTTCAATTCCTGCACTGGCTAAAGTTACCATGAAGGGTTCTTCTCATGTTAAGTCTCTCACTAATGGGATTACAGCCAACCGTTCCTTTTACCTCTGAGTGCGGCTCTCCAGATCCTGTCAGATAGGGAGCTGAGCACCAACCGAGTTGGCAGAATCCTCCTTGAGACCAGCAGAGGACAGCAAACCTGAGACCTCGCTTTGGCCATTATCCAAATCTCTGGTCCACCCACTTGGTCAATCATTGCCTGGGCACCCCAAGTGAAACAGCCTGTTAAACTGGATGCTCAAAGTCAGGTTTGAAAGCTACGTGGAGTCCAGTTTTCTACCTCTCGTCTCCCTTTAGAGTTCAGCATAAGATGGATCCACCTCCTGATTTTCCCTGTCCTGGTTTCACAGCTGGGAAACGGGAGATAAGAACCGACGTTGCTTCCTTTTAGGCAACGGGGAAGGGGCGCTGGTGAATGCAAGACTTCCCATCATCTTGTTAATCTGTGTGTGACCTGCCCCCCCCCCCAAACTCCTCCCATCAAACATGGCCGATTAAGGCAGTAGTCTTGGTCAGCGAGATAGGTGACCCCTTTGTGGTCTGACCCTTTGCGAAGCCAACATAACGAAGGGAGGTGAAAGTTTTCCTCAGATCCTTTTTGACACCGTTGCTGACCAACACATAGAGTATTGGGTCCACGGCACTGTTGAGGCTGGACAACGCCAGGGAAATGTTGAAGTACAGGTGGACCGCCTGTTCGAAGTCACAACTGCAGTTGTTGAGGGTGAAATTTATGGTTCGGAGCAAGAGGATGATGTGGTAGGGGGCGAAGCATATGACGAAAATGGTGATGACCAATATGGAGAGAAGCTTAACTTTGGCCTTTTGTTCCGCCCCCAGGGTCAAGCTCTTCCGGACGCCTTTGAAGATCCTCTGGTAGGAAAAGATCAGGACCAGGAGTGGCAGCAAAAAGCCAGCCACGAATCGGAAGTAGTTGCCGATGGCAACCGGCCTGATCAGAGGGATGTGCTCGAAGCAAGTCTGGTTGTCGGTCTTGTGTCCGCCATCTTGACTGATGGAGCCAATGAGGACTGGAAGGTGGAGGCCGAAGATGACCAAAAAAATCAGCAGGCTCACTTGTACAGCTTTCCCCGGCCGTCGGAAACCCTGAGACTCGATGGGATAGACCACCGCCAGGTATCGATCCAGCGAGATGCAACAGAGGAGCAAGATACTGATGTAGACGTTGGAATAGAATATGAACCCTGACAGATAGCAGGAAGCCCAACTGAGTGTCCACGTGTGGTCGTTGTAGTAATAAAGGACCCAGAGAGGAATGGTCAACACGTAGAAAATGTCAGATATGGACAGGCTTAGGAGGTAAATTCCCAGGACGTTCCTCTGCTTGACTTGCAGGATAATTGGCCAGAGGGTCAGACAGTTCATGGTAAAGCTCACGATGAAGATGGCACTGTATATGACCGCGAGCTCAATGCTGTTTCTCGTAAAATCGATCTGACACAATGTCTGGTTGCAAAAGGGCTCCATAGTTCCAGACTGGTCAATATTTTCTCGAGTGGGCGATGCAGGGGAGACCTGAATTTGGACAGCAGACCTGGAGGAAGACCATTCAACACAAGTTACAGTAAATTGCATCATGTTCATGCTAAGGAAGTGAAATCCCCACAGTGTGGGAACAGGCCATTCAGCCCATTGAGTCCACACCAACCCTCGGAAGAGCATTCCACATTAATCCACGCCCTCCCCCATTTCTCATGGCTAACCCACCTAACCTGCACATCCCTGGAGGCAATGGACAATTTCCCATGGCCAATCTACCCTAACCTGCACACCCCTGGATACTATGGGTCAATTTAGCATGGCCAATCCACCCTAACCTACGCATCTCTGGACGCTATGGACAATTTCCCACGGCCAATCCACCCTAACCTACACATCCCTGGACGCTATGGACAATTTCCCACGGCCAATCCACCCTAACCTACACATCCCTGGACGCTATGGACAATTTAGCACGGCCAATCCACCCTGACCTGCACATCTTTGGATTGCGGGAGGAAACCGGAGCACCCGGAGGAAACCCACGCAGACACGGGGACAATGTGCAGACTCCACACAGACAGTCACCCGAGGGTGGATTTGAACCCATGTCCCTGAGGCTGTGAGGCAGCAGTGCTAACCACTGAGCCACCGTGCCACCCATCTACTGTGTCACCCCAACCATTTTGACAGACGTTAAAACCCTGTCACTAAAAAGCTACAGCACCAGTTCAGAATCTTGCAACCACAAATCCCACAAGACCAGACAGCCCTGATGGAAAACGTGTGACACCTGTACAAGGTCAGTAAGGTGGAAATCTGTCTCATCCACGGGTCAAACCACTAAGTGCCACGTAAATTGAACAATCATTCAAATCTCAAAGTCTCACTGCAAATTCATCTGCCTCTTTTTGTTTGTGTGAATTAATGGATTGGAAGCTTCCTTCAGTTGCCTACCTCCACTGGTCGACAGCATAACCCCCTTTCTGATTTTGTGCCTATGGTGTACCTCCATCCAGCAGGGGGAGATACATTCATCAAGTCAAGGAGATACAGTCCAAAGATGTGCAGGTTAGGGTGAATTGGCCATGCTAAAGGGCCCATAGTGTTCAGGGGTGTGTGGGTTAGGTGCATCGGTCAGGGGTAAATATCGAGTAATAGGGTAGGGAAATGGGTCTGGGTGGGTTACTCTTTGACGGGTTCGGTGTGGACTTGTTGGACCAAATGGCCTGTTTCCCACACTGTAGGGATTCGATGATGATATATGGCACCATAAAAGCAGTGGCTAACAATAAGCACCTAACTACCCTAATCCCTTTCTCCAGGTCTTGGTCCATACACAGCCCCATCTGAACCAGAGAATCCCTACAGTGTGGAAACAGGCCCTTTGGTCCGACAAGTCCACACTGACCCTCTGAAGAGTAACCCATCCAGACCCATTCCCTGATCCTATTGCTCTACATTTATCCCTGACTAATGCACCTACACATCCCTGGGCACCATGGGGCAATTTAGCACAGTCAATCCACCCTAACCTGCACATCCCTGGGCACTATGGGGCAATTTAGCATGGCCAGTCCACCCTCATCTACACATCCCTGGACACTATGGGGCAATTTAGCACGGTCAATCCACCCTAACCTGCACATCCCTGGGCACTATGGGGCAATTTAGCGCGGCCAATCCACCCTAACCTGTACATCCCTGGGCACTATGGGGCAATTTAGCACGGCCGATCCACCCTAACCTACACACTCCTGAACACTATGGGGCAATTTAGCATGGCCAATCCACCCTAACCTACACATGTTTGGATTGTGGGAGGAAACCAGAGCAAACCCATGCATACACTGGGAGAATATGCAAACTCCACACAGACAGTCGCCCGAGGCTGGAATCGAACCAGGGCCCCTGGCGCTGTGAGGCAGCATTGCTGACCACTGAGCCACCATGCCACATGTAGTATTCAAAACCTTCTTCAATGTGATGAGTGTTTCTGTCTCTCCCACCTTCACAGGCAGGGAGTTCCAGATCCCTAAAACAGATTTCCTCACAGCCTCTCCCAACATCTTGCTCCTTTACCTTAAATCTGTGCCCTCTCATTATTGATCCCATCATCATGGACAGAAGTTTCTTTCTGTCTATCTTATTTATGACCCACCTAATTTATATGTCTCAATCATGCCCCCCTTCCCCACTCCAAGGAAGATAATCTCAGTCCGTCCAATCTCTTTTCATAACTAAAACACTCCAGATCAGGAAAAATCTGAAAGGAAACAAAAACAGAAATTGCTGGAAAAGCTCAGCAGGTCTGGCAGTGTCCATGGAGAGAGAGAAAGCAGAGTTACATTTCTGAAGAAGGGTCACTGGAACCCAAAATGTTAACACTGCTTTGTCCCACTCCACAGGTGCCACCAGACCTGCTGAGTTTCTCTGGTAATTTCTATTTTTATTTCACATCCTGGTAAATCTCCTTTGCATCCTCCCCAGTGCCCTCCCAGACTCCCAGACAGCATGGAAACAGGCCCTTTGGCCCCAGCAAAGAGTAACCCATCCTTCCCCATTCCCCTATATTTATCCCTGACTATTGCACAGAACCCACACATTCTTGAACACTATGGGCAATCTAGCATGGCCAATTCACCCTAACCCTCACATCCTTGGATTGTGGGAGGAAATCCACACAGGCACAGAGAGAACACGCAAACTCCACACAGACAGTTGCCCGAAGGTGGAATCGAACCTGGATCCCTGACCCTGTGAGGCAGCAGTGCCACCCCCTGAGCCACTGTGCCACGTTATGATGTGGATTCCAGAACTGCACATAGTTGTGTGGGAGGATGTGTCAGTGAGATACCAAGGAGCTGAGTGCAACACATCTCCAGGACAATTTAGGTGTTTGTCATTGCTCTGGTCAGTATCCCTGCCTTGACCAACTCCACTAAGGTCAAAGAAAAGCCAGTTCTCTTGTTTCACTCCGGCTGATGTAAAATTGACATTTTTACTCAAGAGAGAATTGGTGTACATAGAACCGTACAGCACAGTACAGGCCCTTCGACCCTCAATGTTGTGCTGGCCTTTTATCCTCGTCTAAGATCAGACTAACCTACGTACCCTTCATTGTACTATCTTCCATGTGCCTATGCAAGAGTCCCTTAAATGGTCCTAATGTCTCTGACTCCACTCCCACTGCTGGCAGTGTATTCCACCCACCCACCACTCTGTGTGTAAAGAGCCAACCTCTGACATTACCCCTAAACCTTCCTCCAATCACCTTAAAATTATGCCCCCCTCAGGATAGACATTTCTGCCCTGGGAAAAAGTCTCTGGCTATCCATTCTAGCTGTGTCTCTCATCATCTTGTACACTCTATCAAATCACCTCTCATCCTTCTTCACTCCAATGAGAAAAGCCCTCGCTCCCTCAGCCTTCCTTCATAAGACACGCCCTCCAGTCCAGGCAGTATCCTGGTAAACCTCCTCTGCACCCTCTCTAAAGCTTCCACATCTTTCCTATAATGAAGCGAATTACCGGATCCCACCAACAAGCCATAACTGTCTAAAAACCCAAATCCGTCCAAGGTTAAATCTTTCACCGATATCAGACCATTCCTTTCACCCTATACTTCCACACTCCTCTCAGGATAGAGATTAGCAGGCAGACACTGAGTCTCTTTGTCCTAGTTTCCAGCTTTATGGATGGCCTGGTCAATATTTGTTCTTCCCGCAACCTCACATTAAGAAAATGTTCTGGTCTTGATCACATTGAGGATTGTGGAATATGTTGTGTGTATAGAGTCACACAGCATGGAAACAGACCCTTCGGTCCACCCCGTCCATGCGGAACATAATCCCAAACCAAACCAGTCCCACACCTGCCTGCTCCTGACCCATATCCCTCTAAACATATCTTTCTCATGAACTTAACCAAATGTCTTTTTAATGTTATAACTGTCCCCATATCCACCACTTCTTCAGGAAGTTCATTCCACACACGTACCACCCTCTGCGTAAGTTTGCCCCTCCTGTCTTTTTTAAATCTCTCTCCTCTCACATTAAAAATGTGCTGGGCGAAAGTGCGGTCTGCGGATGCTGGAGATCAGAGTCGAGAGTGTGGTGCTGGGAAAGCACAGCAGGTCAGGCAGCATCCGAGGAGCAGGAGAGTCGACGTTTCGGTCAATGAAGGGCTCATGCCTGGAATGTTGATTCTCCTGCTCCTCAGATACTGCCTGAACCACTGTTCTTTTCCACTTAAAAATGTACCCCCTAGTCTTGAAATCCCAGGGAAAAGACAACCACCATTAAGTTTATCCATACCCCTCATTATTTTATAAACCTTTACCAGGTCGTCTCTCAACCTCTTATGCTCCAGTGAAGAAGCCTTTCTTTATAACTCAAACCTTCCATACCTGACAACATCCCAGTAAATGTCTTCTGAACCCAATGAACTAACATTGTATTCCTCACCCTGTTTTAATACCCTCACGTACATGGTATGATATGATCTGCCTGTACTGCACGCAGAACGAAACTTTTCACTCTGTCCAGGTACACGCAACAATAATAAATCAAATCAAACTATTATGCTTGCTACACAACAGCACTGAGAAAGTGCTTCATTGACAATAGACAATAGGTGCAGGAGTAGGCCATTCTGCCCTTCGAGCCTGCACCACCATTCATTATGATCATGGCTGATCATCCTTAATCAGTATCCTGTTCCTGCCTTATCTCCATAACCCTTGATTCCACTAGACTTGAGAGCTCTATCCAACTCTTTCTTAAATGAATCCAGAGACTGGGCCTCCACTGCCCTCCGGGGCAGAGCATTCCACACAGCCACCACTCTCTGGGTGAAGAGGTTTCTCCTCATCTCTGTCCTAAATGGTCTACCCCATATTTTTAAGCTGTGTCCTCTGGTTCGGCACTCACCCATCAGCGGAAACATGTTTCCTGCCTCCAGAGTGTCCAATCCTTTAATAATCTTATATGTCTCAATCAGATCCCCTCTCCGTCTTCTAAACTCAAGGGTATACAAGCCCAGTCGCTCCAGTCTTTCAGTGTAAGGTAATCCCACCATTCCAGGAATTGACCTCGTGAACCTACACTGCACTCCCTCAATAGCCAGAATGTCTTTCCTCAAATTTGGAGACCAGAACTGCACACAATACTCCAAGTGCGGTCTCACCAGGGCCCTATACAGCTGCAGAAGATCCTCTTTGCTTCTATACTCAATCCCTCTTGTTATGAAGGCCAGCATGCTATTAGGAGAAAGTGAGGACTGCAGATGCTGGAGATCAGAGCTGAAAATGTGTTGCTGGAAAAGCGCAGCAGGCCAGGCAGCATCCAAGGAGCAGGAGAATCGATGTTTTGGGCATGAGCCCTTCTTCAGGAATGAGGAGAGTGTGCCAAGCAGGCTAAGATAAAAGGTAGGGAGGAGGAAGTGGGAGGATTGGAAAGAGAAGTTGGAGGAAGTGGGAGGATTGGAAGGAGAAATTGGAGGAATCCTCCCACTTCCTCCAAACCAAAGGAGTAGCCATGGGCACCCGCATGGGCCCCACAATGCCTGCCTCTTCGTAGGATATGTGGAACAGTCCATCTTCTGCAGCTATACTGGCACCACCCCCCACCTTTTCCTCCGCTACATCGATGACTGTATCGGCGCTGCCTCATGCTCCCACGAGGAGGTTGAACAGTTCATCCACTTTACCAACACCTTCCACTCCGACCTCAAATTTACCTGGACCGTCTCAGACTCCTCCCTCCCCTTCCTAGACCTCTCCATTTCTATCTCGGACGACCGAATCAACACTGACATTTACTATAAACCGACCGACTCCCACAGCTACCTAGACTACACCTCCTCCCACCCTGCCCCCGGTAAAAACGCCATCCCATATTCCCAATTCCTTCATCTCCACCGTATCTGCTCCCAGGAGGACCAGTTCCAATACCGAACAACCCAGATGGCCTCCTTCTTCAAAGACCGCAATTTCCCCCCAGACGTGATCGACGATGCTCTCCGCCGCATCTCCTCCACTTCCCGCTCCTCCGCCCTTGAGCCCCGCCCCTCCAATCGCCACCAGGACAGAACCCCACTGGTCTTCACCTACCACCTCACCAACCTCCATATACATCATATGATCCGTCGTCATTTCCGCCACCTCCAAACGGACCCCACCACCAGGGATAGATTTCCCTCCCCTCCCCTATCAGCGTTCCGAAAAGACCACTCCCTCCGTGACTCCCTTGTCAGGTCCACACCCCCCACCAACCCAACCTCCACTCCTGGCATCTTCCCCTGCAACCGCAAGAAATGTAAAACTTGCGCCCATACCTCCCCCCTCACTTCCCTCCAAGGCCCCAAGGGATCCTTCCATATTCACCTGCACCTCCACACACACCATTTACTGCATCCGCTGCACCCGATGTGGCCTCCTCTATATTGGGGAGACAGGCCGCCTACTTGCGGACGTTTCAGAGAACACCTCTGGGACACCTGGACCAACCAACCCAATCACCCCGTGGCTCAACACTTCAACTCCCCCTCCCACTCCACCAAGGACACGCAGGTCCTTGGACACCTCCATCGCCAGACCATAGCAACATGACGGCTGGAGGAAGAGCACTTCATCTTCCGCCTGGGAACCCTCCAACCACAAGGGATGAACTCAGATTTCTCTAGTTTCCTCATCTCCCCTCCCCCCACCTTGTCTCAGTCCCAACCCGCGAACTCAGCACCACCTTCCTAACCTGCAATCTTCTTCCTGACCTCTCCGCCCCCACCCCCTCACCTCCGGCCTATCACCCTCACCTTAACCTCCTGCCACCTATCGCATTTCCAACGCCCCTCCCCCAAGTCCCCCCTCCCTACCTTTTATCTTAGCCTGCTTGGCACACTCTCCTCATTCCTGAAGAAGGGCTTATGCCCGAAACGTCGATTCTCCTGCTCCTTGTATGCTGCCTGGCCTGCTGCACTTTTCCAGCAACACATTTCCAGCATGCTATTAGCCTTCTTCACTACCTGCTGTACCTGCATGCTTACCTTCATTGGCTGGCATACAAGAACACCCAGATCTCTTTGTACTGCCCCTTTACCTAACTCGATTCCATTTAGGTAATAATCTGCCTTCCTGTTCTTGCCACCAAACTGGATAACCATACATTTATCCACATTAAACTGCATCTGCCATGCATCTGACCACTCACCTAACCTGTCCAGGTCACCCTGTAATTGGCTACAAGTGCTTTGGGTAACTGCGAAATCAATGCAAATTCTTTCTTTCCATTTAATTGGAAACTTTATTGCTTCTCTCTCTCTCTCTCTCTCTCACTCTCTACTTTGTTGCTGCTGTTCCTTCGAACTTCTGTCACAATCCAAAGACTGGGCTCAATCCACGGTTTCGGCTCCTTACTTGCATTTAACAATTTTAAGACAATTGTGGTTCGAACATTTAAAATATCTATATTTTAATATTTAAAATTCAGTTGCAATCTTCCACGAAACAACAGGAGGTTTACAGCAAAGAAGGCCATTCAGCCCACTGTGTCTGTACTAGCTGCTTGTTAAAGCAATTCAAAACCAATGTCTGCCCAGTTTATAATCTTCATCCTAAACCACCCGAATGCAATCCAACCCATTACCAAACCCAAAACTGACTGAACCATCTCAACGCAAGACAACATGGTCCAATAAATCCAGGAGGAGAAAGTGAGTACTGCGGATGCTGGAGATCAGAGGTGAGAGTGTGGCGCTGGAAAAGCACAGCAGGTCAGATAATATTCGACAAGCAGGAGAGTCGATGTTTCGGACATAAGCCCCTCATCCTTATGAAACGTTGATTCTCCTGCTCCTCGGATGCTGCCTGACCTGCCGTACTTTTCCAGCACCACACTCTCGACTCCAATAAATCCACCCAACTCAACGCAACTCCAAATAACTCAATGAAATGTGCTCCAAACCAACCTAAACCCAACACAACTTTGTACACCGTAATCCGTTGCAATCAGACCCAGTCTAACCCAAACTGACCTATCTCAACCCAAACTATTCCTTATCTGATGTATCCCAATACCAGCCAGCGTAACCAACCCAGACTGCCCGAACCCTGCGTGTACCCAACCTAAAACAAAACAACTTAACAAAAAATACTGTGGAAACTAACCCAACTTAGCATTACCAACTTAACCTAACCTAAACATATCCTAAGTTAACTCCCAAGAACTATTGCCAAAATTATAAACCATTGTTACAACTAAATCAGTAATGGAAAATGCTTCAATTTATTTCTATGTTAGAAGAGTCCAGAAACGCTACACAACAGTCAACTTACTGAGTACAAATGGGAAAAAAAACGTTTGTCATTGTTAGAGCACTTACCTCTGAGACTGGTGTTACTCCAGTAGTTCAACCTTTTTTGCTAATTGATGTTGGAGATTGTGAAAATGACGGCAGTGCTGAACTCTGCTCTGTGTCTGTCTCCGTGTGTGTGTGTGTGTGTGAGAGAGATTGTGGTACAGAATGATTCGGCCAGACCACACAGACTACAACTGTCACTGCAACAGGAAACTTGCAGCCTGAGTGTTTTTGCAAATCCGAATGACGTACGATTGTCATAAAATTGAGAGCAAGTGGAGAGAACAATGTTGTTCACACCTACCCCTTGGTTAAACCGTCTGCCACGAGTGTAAGATGTGCGGAAGGTTGCATTGTAAATATCTTCTCAACTATGAGGAAGCTATAGGTGACTGCTTTCACAGGTTGTTCCCTACTGCTTCTATGAACCATCCAACCCCCTGAAACCTCGGCACATAGCTCCCCTCCTTACCTCCCAGTGGAGAGTGAGTCCACTATTCCACCACTGGTTGAGGCTAACTCTGAGCCAGTCTCTATATGTTGATGGAGTCATCGAATCCCTACAGTGTGGAAACAGGCCCTTCAGCCCAACAAGTCCACAGCAACCTCCCCCGAAGAGTAACCCACCCAGACCCATTCCCCTACCCTATTACTCTACATTTACCCCTGACTAATGCACCTAACCTACACATCCCTGAACACTATGGGGCGATTTAGCACGGCTAATTCACCCTAACCTGCACATCTTTGGATCTTGGGAGGAAACCCACGCAGACACGGGGACAGTCGCCCAAGGCTGGACTCGAACCCAGGTCCCTGGCGCTGTGAGGCAGCAGTGCTAAACACTGAGCCACTGTGCCAGGGCCAGAATAATTGTTTCCTTTCCACCCAAGGGGCTCCCAGCTAGCAATCAAATGCAAGACCATAACTCATAGAGTCATTAGAGAAAGGTTCTTTGACGCATTGAGTCTGTGCCAGTGAAAAATCAAAATCAACCACCGAATTATTCTAGTCCCATTTTCCAGCACCAGGGACCCGGGTTCGATTCTACCCTCGGGCGACTGTCTGCGTGGAGTTTGCACATTCTCCCCGTGTCTGCGTGGGTTTCCTCCGGGTGCTCCGGTTTCCCCCCACTACAGTCTAAAGATGTGCAGGTCAGGGTGGATTGGCAATGGGATAATAGCCCATGGTGTCCAGGGATATGTTGGCTGGGTGGGTTCGTCATGGGAAACGCAGGGCTACGGGGATTGGGTGGGATGCTCTTCGGAGGGTCGGTGCGGACTCAATGAACCAAAAGGCCTGCTTCCATACTGTAAGGATTTTATATAAAATTCATCCCCATTTGTGTGGGCCTGGAGTCACGTGTACGCCTGACTGGGTAAGGATGGCAGACTTTCCCTCCTTTAAGGGACATTAGTGAACACAGTGGGTTTTTAGCAATGACCAACGACAGGTTTGATGTTGCTGAGACTGTATTTGAAGGTTTTGATTGAATTTAAGTTCGATCACTGGTTTCCGGGCTCTGGAATCAGGTTGGCCTTTTCGGGATTACATTCTGACCACCTCTGTGGACTCGGTGCGGGGGTAAAAGGGAGAGGGTACGAGGTAGGGATCAGGCCTGAAGGGGTGCGACACTGTCAGAGGCACCACGTCCCGGAAGAGGGATTTGCAGAGGTGGTGAGGCTCTGTCCAGATGTAAGAGATCCCATGACCACGAGAAAGGAGTAGGGCTATTCTCTCCAGTTGATCCAGTCAATACCAATCCCCTCAGCGGACACCACATAAAGGCGGACTCTTATACTCTTATGACACTGACTGTGGGATCTTGCTGTGCGTTGGAAGGTTGGCTGCAGTATTGCCCTCGCTGAAACAGTGATTCAGTGCTTCACTGGTGGCTAAGCAAACTGACACTGTGGGGTCACATAAATGCAAGGCGTTTCCCTTTTACATTTTGTTATTTGCTGGTGGGATTCATGTGTGTGTGTCTGTGTCTGTGTCTGTGTGTGTGTCTGTGTCTGTGTCTGTGTGTGTGTCTGTGTGTGTGTGTGTGTGTGTGTGTGTCTCTCTATACTTAGGGCTGTAGAGTCATGGAGATACACAGCACGGAAACAGACCCTCAGTCCAACTTGTCCATACCAACCAGTTATTCTAAGTTAATCTCGTCCCATTTGCCAGCACTTGGCCCATATCCCTCTAAACCCTTCCTAATCATACACTCATCTAGATGCCTTTTAAATGCTGTAATTGTACCAGCCCCCATCACTTCCTCTGGCAGCTCTTTCCATACTTTTCTACGTGTGAATGTGTTTTGTGTGTGTGTGTGTGGATTATATATGTCTATATTTGTGTTGTGTGTTTTATGTTTTGTGTATGGGGTGTGTGTGTCTATATGTATCTGTGTGTGTATCTATTTGTATGTGGTGGTGCGTGTTGTGTGTGTATGTGTGTAGTATGTTTTGTGTGCGTGTATGTGCATGTGTGTGAGTGTGTGTGTGTCTGTGAGCGTGTAAGTGAGTGAGTGAATGTGTGGGTGTGTGTGTATATGTGAGTTTGTGTGTGTATGAGAATGAGTGCGTGTATCTGTGTGAGTGTGAGTGCGAACGAGTGTGTATGTGTTTGTGTCTGTGTGTGTATGTGTTTGCAAATGAGCATGTGCATGTGCCAGTGTGAGTGGGTGTGTCTGTGTGTCTCTCTGTGAGTGTGTGTGAGTATGTGTCTGTGTGTGTGAGTGCGAATGAGTGTGTGTCTGTGTGTATGAGTGTGTGTGAATGAGTGTATGTGTGTGTATGAGTACAAAGGAGTGTGTGTGTGTGCGTCTGTGTATGTGAGTGTGTGTGTGCGTGTGTGAGTGTGAATGTGTGTGTCTGTATGTATGTGTGTGAATGAGTGTATGTGTGAGTTCAAAGGAGTGTGTGTATGTGTGTGTGAGTGTGTGTATATATGTGTGTGTATATGTGAGTGTGTGTGTATGTGAGTGTGTGTACATGTGTGTGTATATGTGAGTGGGTGTGTATATATGTGTGTGTATATATGTATGTGAGTGTGTGTGCATGTGTGTATGCGAGTGAGCATGTGTGTATGTGAGTGTGAGTGTGTGTGTGTGTATGAGTGTGTGTGTGTGTATGTGAATGTGTGTGTGTATGAGTGTGTGTGTGAGTGCAAATGAGTGTATGTGTGTGTATGAGTACAAAGGAGTGTGTGTATGTGAGTGTGTGTGTGTGTATGTGTGTGTGCGTGTGCGTGAGAGAGAGAGAGACAGTGAGTGCACAATGAGTGCAGATGTAACCAGGCCACACTGTGATACTGTGCTGTCTCAGTCAGCCTGGATGCCTCTGTTTGCCCAGAGAGATGGTGCAGGGAGGGGGTGGGCTGTAAGTCTCAGTGCTTTGAAGAAGGGAAGAGAGAGAACATTCAAACACAGAAGCTGGAGGTGGCATCCTGTGTTTGTAACAGAAGCTTCTTTCAAACATATACTTTATTCAACAGAAACTGCACCACAATGACGTCTCTAATTCCTTACGAAGGGACAATTTGTGGGATTTCCAGGTGCACTTCAGTCACTGCCATCAGTCTCATGATGATTGTTTCTTTTAAACAGAACTAATTAAAATGACTTACAACAGGAGAATAATTTCCCCTCAAGTCCCACGGGGATCTAGGGAGATTCTCTGACCACAGTCATAACGGTGTGTCTCAAAGTTTCAATGTTCACCCTCCTTTTAATCTGTTTGGGACATCACCAGCTTATGGTCAACTTCTGGACAATTACTGGGAGTTGGGAGGTCATGTTACCGCTGTACAGGACATTGGTTAGGCCACTTTTGGAATATTGTGTGCAATTCTCATCTCCCTCCTGTTAGAAATTTGAAAGGGTTCAGAAAAGATTTACAAGGATGTTGCCAGGGTTGGAGGATTTGAGCTACAGGGAGAGGCTGAACAGGCTGGGGCTGTTTTCCCTGGAGCGTTGGAGGCTGAGGGGTAACCTTATAGAGGTTTATAAAATCATGAGGGGCATGGATAGGGTAAATAGCCAAGGTCTTTTACCTGGGTTGGGGAGTTCAGAACTAGAGGGCATAGGTTTAGGGTGAGAGGGGAAAGATATAAAATAGACTTAAGGGGCGCAGTGAGAGTATATTAAAGCTGTTCTTCCTCACCATGTAAATGGCCTGTTTGACCCCCAGACGCTTTCCCGAAGTGCTACTCAAAAGTCAGTGTAGATTAACTCTGGACACATCAACAAGTTCCTAATGTACCATCCTCTGTCCTACAGCTTGTTCTTAGCACCAGTGACATCCTTCCCCATCACCTCTCATTGACCCCTTCAGAACATTGGTTTCAAAATTCTCATCCTTGGGAATAAAAGACCTCCATGGTATCCCACCCTTCCTCAGGGGCTTTCTCTGACCTGACGTTGTCAAACCTTCTCCCATATATTGAGCCTCCTTCACCTCCTAGCCTCTCTCCAATGGAAAGCCATTCCAGCCTCTCACCTCATTGTTGCCCATGGTGTCTCGTTGTAAACAAAATGGTCGCCAGTTGGAGCAGTGGATTGTGGGACAGCCTCTAAGCCAAGAACCTTGGGACTTGTTGGTCAGGGAAGGTCCAGACAGGGTTTAGCTTCAACCTCCAACACCCGCCAATGGCAGACGGTAAAAGGGGGAGAGATTCCTGGGTGGTTGTGGGTATGAAAGAAATTTGAGAGTCGTATCCACATCCCTTAGCTTAATGCTCCGGTGAATATCTAGGTTGCCATAGCAACCTGTGCTCATGAGGGTCGGGGGGAGTGCAGATCATCGAATCGGCCAGCACCGAGAGGCCCTTCGGCCCATCAAGCCAAAGATGCATTAAGTCTGCAGTAGTCCTGCTTTTTCCGCACTCGGCTCGCAGCCTTGAATGCTATAATGCTTTGAGAGCTCATCCAAGTAGTTTTTAAAGGTTGTGAGGTTTCCCTCCTCAACTACCCTCCCAGGGAGGGCATTCCAGACCCTGTTCACGTTCCCCACCCACTCCCCCACCCCCTCCCCACCTCTGGGTGAAGAGACTTTTCCTCAAATCGTCTTGGTGTCTACTTCATGGGGTTCATGTTGGGAGTGGGTTTTGGGACAAGGTTCCCTGTTCTAATTTGTGGTGAAGGTCACAGAGCTCTCGAAGTCGCCCTGCCTTTAAGGTTACAGGTCTCGAGAAGGTTTCCCTGTCTCCTAAAAATGGGGCCACTTCAAAAATGTGCTGTGAGCTCTTAACACAAGCAAACGAGACGGTGCAGTTTAGGAAACAACGAACAAAGAAAATTACAGCACAGGAACAGGCCCTTCGGCCCTCCAAGCCTGTGTCAATCCAGATCCTCTATCTAAACCTGTCGCCTATTTTCTAAGGATCTGTATCCCTCTGCTCCCTGCCCTTTCATGTATCTGTCTAGATGCATCTTAAATGACGCTATCGTGCCTGCCTCTACCACCTCTGCTGGCAACGTGTTCCAGGTACCCACCACCCTCTGCGTAAAGAACATTCCATGCATATCTCCTTTAAACTTTTCCCCTCTCACCTTCAACTCATGACCCCTCGTGATTGAGTCCCCCATTCTAATCACTATGGATGACTTTGGCCGCAGTTTCCGTGCTGTATGACTCTATGGTGGCATTAGTCAGCACAGACACATTCAGCCGAAGGGTCTGCTTCCGTGCTATATGACTCTAAGAGGAGAGAGGATCCAATCAAATACTAGTTCCTTTATTATTTAACCCAAATCCAGTAATGTGTTGAGGTAATAGTTTTAGAAATTACCATTTGTCATTGTTTTTCTATTTCTGGTAATCAGTCAGCACCTCTGTCACCCTGTCGCCTGAGAACGCGTTAAAAGACTCATTATAAGGCTTGCTCATGCAGTACTTGCAGAAGAACTCTGTCTTTGCTCATTCATCTCCGTCCTTCAGGGTTTGGTGTAGCTGTGGACCAGGGGAGGGTAAGCCTTTGGTTCCAGTTCATCTGCGCGATCAAACCAGCCTCAACCTCCACTCTCCCTCTCTCTTTCTCTCAGAATTGCGGTGAGACGTTAATGAGTCATTCTGCCTCTGAGCTCAGTGATATGAAGTCACAATGCTGGGTGCTACTGCAGGTGTAGGGGCCACCCACATTCCACCTGATTTATCGCTGCTGTCTGACGCAGATTGGACAGGGCAGCATGTTTCAAGAATGTTTCTCGTGGAGGTCTGTTGCTCGGAGAATGGCCCGTCGAGTCTGCACCAGTCACAACCTAACTATTCTAGCCCCTTTTTCCAGGACATTCTCCATCCCCTTGGCATCAGGGGGCAGGGAAGAGCACTAGACATTGTCTACATGGATTTGAGGATTGACATTCAGAATCTTTTCCCCCAGAGTTGACATGTCTCATACTTGAGGGCACACATTTACGGGGGAAAGTTCAACGGATTTGTGAGGGGCAAGAGTTTTACACAGAGAGTGGTGGGTGCCTGGAACTCGTTGCCAGGGGGTGTTAAGGGAGGCAGATATGATAGGGGCATTTAAGGGGGTTTTAGATAAGCACATGAATAAGCAAGGAATGGAGGGTTATGGATCAAAGGCAGGCAGAAGGGCTTAGTTTAATTTGACATCATGTCTAGTACAATATTGTGGGCCGAAGGGCCTGTTCCTGTGCTGTGCTGCTCTATGTTCTATGTTTGGTGAAGCCTTTGACGAGTTCTGCATGGTAGACTAATTAGTGGTGTTAGATCACATGGGATTCAGAAAGAGCTTGCCAGTTGGATTCAAAATTGGCTTGACTTTCGGAGCCAGAGGGTGGTGATGGAGGGTTGTTTTTCAGACTGGAGGCCTGTGACCAGAGGTGCTCCGCAGGGATCGGTGCTGGGTCCACTGTTGCTTCTCATTTATATAAACGATTTGGATGAGAATTTAGGAGGTATGGTTAGTAAGTTTGCAGATGAGACCAAAATTGGTGGGTATAGTGAACAGTGAAGAAGGTTATCTAAGATTCCAAAGGTATCTTGATCAATTGGGCCAATGGGCTGAGGAGTGGCAGATGGAGTTTAATTTGGATAAATGTGAGGTGCTGCATTTTGGTAAAACAAGCAAAGGGTTATTACACAGTTACTGGTAGGGCCCTGGGTAATGTTGTAGAACAGAGAGATCTAGGGGTTTAGATTAGATTAGAATAGATTCCCTACAGTGTAGAAACAAGCCCTTCAGCCCAACCAGTCCACACCGACCCTCCGAAGAGTAACCCACCCAGACCCATTTCCCTCTGACTAATGCACTATGGGCAAATTAGCATGGCCAGTTCACCCTAACCTGCACATCTTTGGATTGTGGGAAAAACTGGGACACCCGGAGGAAACCCACACAGACACGGGGAGAATGTGCAAACTTCACACAGACAGTCGCCCGAGGCTGCAATGGAACCTGGGGCCCTGGTGCTGTGAGGCAGCAGTGCTAACCACTGAGCCACCGTGCAGCCCAAAGGTACATAGTTTTTTGAAAATCATGTCACAGGAAGGCAGGGTGGTTAAGAAGGTGTTCAATATGCTTGTCTTCAAACCGTTGAGTATAAGAGTTGGGAAGTTATATTGAGGTTGTACAGGATGTTGGTGAGGTCTCTTCTGGAGAACTGTGTCCAGTTCTGGTCTCCCTGTTATAGGAAGGAGATTATTAAACTGGGGAAGATTCAGAAAAGATTTACCAGGATGTTGCTGAGACAGGTGGGCTTGAGTGGAAAGGAGAAGCTGGATAGGGTGGAACTTTTTTCTCTGAAGTGTAGGAGGTTGGGGGTGACCTTATAGATGTTTATGAAATCATGAGGGGCATGGATGAAGTGAAGAGCAAAGGTCTTTTCCCTTGGGTGGGGTGTTCCAAAACTAGAGGGCATATTCTTGTGGTGAGAGGAGAGAGGTTTAAAAGGGACCTGAGGGGTAACTTTTTCACGCAGGGGGTGGTTTATGTGTGGAATGAACTTCCTGAGGGAAGTGTTGGATGCGGGTACAGTTACAACGTTTAAATGACATTTGGTTATAGTCCAACAGGTGCAATTAGAAGCACACTAGCTTTCGGAGCGCCACTCCTTCATCAGGTGGATGAGGGAGCAGCTCTCCAAAAGCTAGTGCTTCCAATTAAACCTGTTGGACTATAACCTGGTATTGTGTGATTTTTAACTTTGTCCACCCCAGTCCAACACCAGCATCTCCAAATCATAAGTGACATTTGGATATGTTCATGAATAGGAAAGGTTTGGTTCTGAGGAAGGGTCACTGGACTTGAATCATTAACTTTGATTTCTCTCCACAGATGCTGCCAGACCTACTGAGCTTTTCAAGCAATTTCTGTTTCTGTTTAAGGTTTAGAGGGATGTGGGCCAAATGCAGGAAAGTGGGACTAGTTTAGTTTGAGATTATGGTCAGCATGGACTGGTTGGACTGAAGGGTCTGTGTCTGTGCTGTGTGACTCCTGGTCTGGAGTCACATGTAGGCCCAGACCAGGTAAGGATGGCAGTTTCCTTCCCTAAAGGACATTAGTGAACCAGATATGACTTTCTGACAGTGGATTCATGGTCATTATTAGACATTTAATTCCAGATTTATTATTGAATTCAAATTCCAGCATCTGCCATGATGGGATTGGAACCGAAGCTGCCCTGAACATTAGTTGGGTCTCTGGATTCAAAGTCCAGCGATAATACCACTAGGCCATTGCCTCCCGAAATTCTTCTTAAATATAATCAGGGGTTTTTTGCATCTACTACCCCTGTCAGGCAGTGTGTTACAAATTTCCACCGCTCTCTCAGGGAAAAGAAACATCCTTCTCACATCCCCACTAAACCTCCCACCTTCAATCTAAACCCCGCCCCCCCCCCGATCATTTCTCTCCATCAAGAGAAAAAGTGTCTTCCTGTCTACCCTATCTATGCCCCTCATCATTTTTTAAAATCCAAGTCATGTTCCCCCCACCCTCTCTTTTCCCAGGAAAACAACCCCATTCTGTCCAACATCGCTTCATAAACAAAACTCTCCAGGCCAGGCAACATCCCGGTAAATCTGACACAGAAATTGCTGGAGAAACTCGACATGTCTGGCAGCATTGATTGAGCTAGAAACAGAATTAAAGGTTTGCGTCCAGTGACCTTTATCTTTGGATCTGGAAATTGTCCAATTATTTAACATCCTCTCAAAACCTTAACTCTTTATTTTAAAAAATATCAAATTTTAAGGGGAGGTTGACAACGTAAACGCTGAGGGGTTGTTTCTGCACCTGGGGTGTTTGTATGTTGAAAATAAGAGAAACAAATAAAAATGTCTTCTCTCAGAGATGTTGTGGAGGAGCTGGTGTTGGACTGGGGTGTGCAAAGTTAAAAATCACACAACACCAGGTTATAGTCCAACAGGTTTATTTGGAAGCACTAGCTTTCATAACGCTTCTCCTTTGGCCCAACTCGTCCATGCTGACTAGATATTCTACATTAATCCAGTCCCATTTGTCAGCACTTGGCACATATCCCTCTAAACCCTTCCTATTCATATACCAATCCAGATGCCTTTTAAATGCTGTAATTGTACCAGCCTCCACCACTTCCTCTGGCAGCTCATTCCATACACGGACCACTCTCTGTGTGAAAAACTTGCCCTTTAGGTCCCTTTGAAATCTTTCCCCTCTCATCTTAGACTTCCAGACTACTCAGACCCCTTGGCATCATGGTAGCCCACAAACCTACCAACAGAGTTAAACAACGACTAATGAACCTAAGGATCCATTAGATGCCATCAGCAAAACTAATGCCATTTACAAGATACCATGCAAGAATGGTTAAAAACACTACATCAGGCAAACTAGCAGGAAACTTGCCACCAGGTACATGAACACCAACTGGCCACTAAAAGATGTGACCCACTCTCACTAGTTTCCATACATACAGACGAAGAAGGACACTACTTTGACTGGGACAACATACACATCCTAGGACAGGCAAAACAAAGCCACACACGGAAATGTTTAGAGGCACGGCTTTCCAACCAGAACTCCATCAATAAACACATCAACTTAGATCCCATCGACCTTCACTTGAAAGAAAGAACCTGAAATGATAACACCCACCTTAAGAAACCAAGACCTATAAATAGAGAGGCGGGACATACCACCAGTGCTTCACCAGAGACTCTCACTGATGATGTCATCCAGTCATGGTGACGAAATGTCTGAAAACAAACCTTCCAGTTCAGCGAGCTAGCGAACAGACCTACCATCAACCTGAGCTACAAATCTTCTCAAAAATTGCTAAGCTGTGCCCTCTCATTTTGGACTCTCCTACCATGGGGAAAAGACTTTGTCTATTGACCCTATCCATGCCCCTCATGATTTTGTAAACCTCTATAAGGTCACCCCTCAGCTTCCGATGCTCCAGGGAAAACAGTCCCAGCCTGTTCAGCTTCCCCCTGTAGCCCAAACCCTCCAATCCTGGCAACATCCTTGTAAATCTTTTCTGAACCCTTTCAAGTTTCACAACATCTCCCCTATAGCACTTCTGTGATTTCCAGCTGCCAACTCCTCACAGATTTGCTCTTGATTTTGAAAACAAATTTCGTGTGTGAATTCGCGAACTTGTGAGTCAGTTTGTGTTTTAAAATGTCTCCCCAGTTTCTCAGACCTGAGGCTACTTCCCCTTGCGTGTCATGGGACTGGTTTTGATGATGGGGCACATCCTTTTTGCAAAGCAAGCATTCCATAGCTTCCTCTTCCACTCACATCTCAAACCACATGCCCATAGGTCACACACACAGCCCCAGCAGCCTGATCTAGTGACCCTGCAACTGATTCATTCAATCACAGACTTGTACTTAACCCATTACCCTAATCCCGTGCTTGGTCGTTAAGTAGGGTTCTTCTTCCCAATTCAGGCCACTTGAGGATTTGCCCCAATTTCTGTCGCTCTGCCATTGTCTTCTGGGGCCCTAAGGCAGGGATTCGCAGAGTTATTTTCCCATTGGGACTCCATTCCATGTCTTCAAAATTGATGCAACACTATGGAGCGCGGAGAGCCAGGAGTGGGGATTTCTTAAAAGAGGGTGTCTCTGACTTGGCCCAGGGGTTTGAGAGTCAACCACATCGCTGTGGGTCTGGAGTGACAGGTAGGCCAGACCAAGTAAGTATGGCAGATTTCCTTCCCGACCGGACATTAGTGAACCAGCTGGGTTTTCCAACAATCGATGATGGACCATGATCATCATTAGATTCTTAATTCCAGAATCTTTATTGAATTCTAATTCTACCATCTGCCATGGCGGGAATTGAACCCAGCTTCCCAGAACATTCCACGGGAAATACAGGCCAGCAATAATCATAATAGTAATAATAACAATAATAACCCAGGAGAATTCTACCCTTGCCACTCCAGGTGGCTCCTATTTCAAGGACTGCAATTTCCCCTCCCATGTGGTCAACAATGCCCTCCAGCGCATCGCCACTTGCCACACTTTGAACTCACCCCGTAACCGCAACAACAGAACACCCCCTGGTCCTCACCTCCCACCCCACTAATCGCCAGATACAATGTGTTATCCTCCACCAATTCCGCCACCTACAATCAGACCCCACCACCAGAGATATATTTCCCTCCCCAATCAGCATTCCGCAGAGACCACTCCCTCCGTGACTCTCTTGTTAGGCCCACTCCCAGTCACCAACCCACCCTCCAGTCCTGGCACCTTCCCTTGCCACCGCAAGAGGTATAAAACCTGCCCATACCTCCCCCCTCATCTCCATCCAAGGCCCCAGAGGATCCTTCCACAGCTGGTAGAGATTTTCCTGCATATCCACTGACCTCATCTACTGTGTCCATTTCTCTGGATGTGATCCCCTCCACACTGGGGAGACAGGATGCCAACCCGCGGATGGTTTCAGAGAACATCTCTGGGACACACGCACCAAACATCCCCACTGCCCTGTGACCAACCACTTCAACTCCCCCTCCCACTCCCCCAAGGACATGCAAGTCCTGGGCCTCCTCTACCGCCAAATCCAAGCCACCCGACGCCTGGAGGAAGAACGCCTCATCTTCTGCCTTCGGACCCTCCAACCACACAGGATCAATTGTCAATTTCACCTGTTTCCTCATCTCCCCTCCCCCCCCAACCTCATCTCAGATCCAACCCTCCAACTCAGCACCATCCCCTTGACCTGTCCAGTTTCCTTCCCACCAATCTGCTTCACCCTTCCCCACCCACCTATCACAATTCCCTCCCACCTGCATCTACCTATCGCCTTCCCAGTTACTTTCCCCACAGCCCCACCCTCCTATTTATCTCTCAGCCCCCTTCCCCACTGCTGCCCCCTCCACATTCGTAACGAAGGGCTTATACCTAAAACGTCAACTCTTGTGGGTTACTCTTCAGAGGGTCGGTGTGGACTTGTTGGGCCGAAGGGCCTGTTTCCATACTGTAGGGAATCTAATCTAAAAAAAATCCTGCTCCCCGGATGCTGCCTGACCTGCTGTGTTTTTCCAGTGCCACGCGTTTCCACTCTGACTCTCCAGCCTTTTGCCTTCCTCACTGTCTGTCAGTGTCTGTGGAAGTGTGTTGATATTTCTTTTTGAAACATCAAGACTCATTCCACTGAAGATGGGACTGAATAAATTATGGCTAATGTGTGGAAGTTGGCTTAGCAGAGTAAAGAGATGAATATTTATCTAAATGCATTGTCTACCGCACTGCTCCCCCCACTCCAACTTTAAGCTACATCAGGAGAGCATACATTGAACTCTGACATTACGGTTTGATGAGGGAACAGCGGCAGTGTGTACCATCTACAAGATGCACGACAGAAATTCACCAAAGATCCTTCGACCGACCCACGGTCACTTCCATGTAGAAGGACAAAGGGCAGCAGATACATGAGAACACCACACCCTGTAACTTCCCTTCCCATCCTGAGTTGGAAATATCAGTTCCTTCAGCATCATTAGGTCAAAATCCTGGAAAGTACCATTTTAAGGGCTTTTTTAAAAAAGTTCATTCACAGGATAAGGGTGTCAATAGCTAGGTCAGCATTTAATACCTATCCCTAATTGTTAAGAGTCAATCCCATCGCTGTGGGTCTGGAGTCACGTGTAGGCCCGACCAAGTAAGGATGGCAGTATCCTTTCCTAAAGGACATTATTGAACCAGATGGATTTTCGAGGAGAAAGTGAGGTCTGCAGATGCTGGAGATCAGAGCTGAAAATGTGTTGCTGGAAAAGCGCAGCAGGTCAGGCCAGCATCCAAGGAACAGGAGAATCGACATTTCGGGCATAAGCCCTTCTTCAGGAATGAGGAAAGTGTGTCCAGCAGGCTAAGATAAAAGGTAGGGAGGAGGGACTTGGGGGAGGGGCGTTGGAAATGTGATAGGTGGAAGGAGGTCAAGGTGAGGGTGATAGGCCAGAGTGGGGTGGGGGCGGAGAGGTCAGGAAGAAGATTGCAGGTTAGGAAGGCGGTGCTGAGTTTGAGGGATTTGACTGAGACAAGGTGGGGGGAGGGGAGATGAGGAAACTGGAGGAATCTGAGTTCATCGCTTGTGATTGGAGGGTTCCTAGGCGGAAGATGAGGCGTTCTTCCTCCAACCGTCTTGTTGCTATGCGCTCTTCCCCCACCAACCCAACCTCCAATCCCGGCCTCCCTACAACCCAACCTCCAATCCTGGCACCTTCCCCTGCAACCGCAAGAAATGTAAAACTTGCACCCACACCTCCCCCCTTACTTCCCTCCAAGGCCCCAAGGGATCCTTCCATATCCGCCACAAATTCACCTGCACCTCCACACACATCATTTATTGCATCCGCTGCACCCGATGTGGCCTCCTCTATATTGGAGAGACAGGCCGCCTACTTGCGGAACGTTTCAGAGAACACCTCTGGGACACCCACACCAACCAACCCAACCGCCCCGTGGCTCAACACTTCAACTCCCCCTCCCACTCCACCAAGGACAGGCAGGTCCTTGGACACCTCCATCGCCAGACCATAGCAACACGACGGTTGGAGGAAGAGCGCCTCATCTTCTGCCTGGGAACCCTCCAACCACAAGGGATGAACTCAGATTCCTCCAGTTTCCTCATCTCCCCTCCCCCCACCTTGTCTCAGTCAAATCCCTCAAACTCAGCACCGCCTTCCTAACCTGCAATCTTCTTCCTGACCTCTCCGCCCCCACCCCACTCCGGCCTATCACCCACATCTTGACCTCCTTCCACCTATCACATTTCCAACGCCCCTCCCCCAAGTCCCTCCTCCCTACCTTTTATCTTAGCCTGCTGGACACACTTTCCTCATTCCTGAAGAAGGGCTTATGCCCGAAACGTCGATTCTCCTGTTCCTTGGATGCTGCCTGACCTGCTGCGCTTTTCCAGCAACACATTTTCAGCCCAGATGGATTTTCCCCAACTATGGATTCATGGTCATCATTAGATCCTTAATTCCAGATTTTTATTGAATCCAAATTGTCTATCATAGAGCAGATTTGAACTCGGGTCCTTGGGACTTGTGCTGAGTTTCTTTATTAACAGCCCAGTGACAATACCACTCGACCATAGCGTCACCTCAATGATGTGGAACTGTAGGAGAAGTGGACAGAGGCTCAGTTGTAACTTTCAAAACAGAATTGGACAAGTATTTGAATATCATTTATAAGTCATACAGCACGGAAACAGACCCTTCTGTCCAACCAGTCCATGCCGACCATAATCCCAAACTAAACTAGGCCCACCTGCCTGCTCCTGGCCCATATCCCTCCAAACCTTTCCCCTTCATGAACTTATCCAGATGTCCTTTAAACGATGTAACTGTACCTCACCAGAGCTCAGGTGAGAGGAGAGACTGAGAAGGAGAGCCCTTCATGGTAACCCTAGCTGGTGCAGGAATTGACCCTGCATTACTGGTATCATGTTGCAAACCAGCAGTCTATCCAACTGAACTAACCAACACCCATCATGTTACGATACAATGATAACAGTAATGTGCATTTCTGTAGCACCCTTACCATGGTTTCTCAGTGCCATCTTTGTAATGTCCTCCACCCCCCATATTGCAAGATCCCACCCTTTTGATCATCCCATCATTTTTATCACTCTGCCAGTGGTGGCCGTGCCTCTTACTACCTGGAACCTAAATTCTGGAATCCTCCTCCCCAAAACCCTCTGCCTACCCCCTCCTCTCTCCCCTCCCCAAAACCCTCCGTCTCCCCCCTTCCTCTCTCCATTCCCCTTAAACCGTTCTGTCTCAACCTGCTCTCTTCTAAGGTCTAACTGACCTTCTTGGCACGTTCACAAGTGGTTTGGAGTCAAGCCTGCACCACCCTCCTGTGAAACTCGCGGTTGGGGGAGGGTGGGGGTGGAGTGTTTAATTCTGTGCAAAGCTGCGCTATGCAAATCCAAATCTTCAATGTTACTGTTGTGGCAATTAGAGCATTAATAAGTGAAAATTAACATGTCAGAAGGTGTCAGGTCAGATGACTTATACATTCCGAATGGAATCAGTAATGTCACAGCGCCTGGATGTGGGTGTACTGATAAATGTGAAGATCGAATTTGTAGATCTATTACTGGGTGACTCATAAAGTCAGTCTACAATGGGATGGCACCTCAGCCCTCCCAGAGTTAGAATTTGTAGAGGGATTGCAGAAAAGATACTGACAGATAAGATCTGCTACAGAACCACTGCCACACGTAGGTACCATTCATTAATTTGTTTTGTTATTTATTGACACAGTCTGAATTTGGCAGTTTACTTTCAAGGCCTGAGGATATATTTTCCAAGCGGTCAGTTGACATGAGAGAGGAGGAGAGCGTGAACAAAGAAACAACAAATTAAAAAAAAAGAGAAAGAGAGAGAGGGAAAAGAAGCAGGGGTTGTGGGGTGACAGAAAGAAACATATTAGAATAGATTCCCTACAGTATGGAAACAGGCCCTTCGGCCCAACAACTCCACACTGACCCTCCAAAAATTAACCCACCCAGATCCATTCCCCTACCCTATATTTACCCCGAGGCTGGAATTGAACCTGGGTCTCTGGTGCTGTAGAGTGCTAACCACTTAGCCACCGTACCGCCCCCTGGAAACAGGCCCTTTGATGAGTAACCCACCCAGACCCATTCCCCCACCCGATATTTACCCCTGACTAATTTCCTAACACTATGGACAATTTAGCATGGCCCATTCACCTGACCTGCACATCTTTGGACTGTGGGAGGAAACCCACGGAGAGAATGTGCAAACTCCACACAGACAGTCACCCGAGGCTGGAATTAAACCCAGGTCCCTGGCGTATTAGGCAGCAGTGCTAACCACTGAGCCACCGTGCCACCCAAAAGATTGAGAGAGAGAGACAATGTGTGAAAAACAAAGGGAAGATGTGAGAGGTAGAAATTAAACGGAAAGCAATAGGGGATCTTCTTTACTCCTTCGTTTCTCTCTTTAAATATTTCCTGTTTCTTTTTCTTAATTGCTGTCTCTCTCTTTTCGTGTCCTCCACCTCCTTTGCTGTTTTTCACATTCTCTCCCTCTGTTTCCTTTATCTATCTGTCTCTTTCAGTCTCTCCCCTCCAAAAGATAGGTAATAGATTATAAACCCGTTTCTATCCCTTTAATTTCACGCTGTCCCTTCTTTCATAGAGAGTCATAGAGATGTACAGCATGGAAACAGACCCTTCGGTCCGACCTGTCCATGCCGACCAGATATCCCAACCCAATCTAGTCCCACCTGCCAGCACCCGGCCCATATCCCTCCAAACCCTTCCTATTCATGTACCCATCCAGATGTCTCTTAAATGTTGCGATTGTACCAGCCCCCACCACATCCTCTGGCAGCTCATTCCATACACGTACCACCCTCTGTGTCCCATATTGTCTTTCACACTCTCTCCCTCTCTCAGTCTTTTCCAGCTTTTCTCTTCTCTCTTTTGGTCACTTTCTTTCACACTCTCTCCTTCTCTGTCTTTTCCAGTTTTCCTCTGCTCTCCCTCTCTGTCACCCACCATCTTTCACACTCTCTCCCTCTCTCAGTCTTTCCCAGTTTCTCTCTCTCTGTCTCTCTCACTTTCCAAATTTCGCACATTCTCCTTCTCTGTCTTTCCCAATGTCCTTCTTTTCTCTCTCTCTGTCGCCTTTCATCTTTCACTCACTCTGTCTCTCTCTTTCTGCCTTCCTTTACTCGCTCTTTCTCTCTCTCACTCTTTATTCAACTTCTTTTTAATTTCTCCTTCTCACACTGCCTTTCTCTTTCTGTTTTTTTCCCCCCTGGATCTCCCCATTTCTCTTTTTAACTGCCTTGCTTGTCTTTCACTTGTGTACTGTGGGGCTGCACTTCCAGTGTGCTTAATGGGATTTTGCAAATGGTAGCTACATAAATGTAAGCTCTTTGTTTTGCTTTGCACTTGGCCCACCTGACATTTGCAGAGCCACTGGGACCTCGTCTCGAACGTAGCATCACCGAGCAATGTACGTCATACCGCAAAAGTGTGACATTTGTTATAAATAGAACTCACGAGCTTTAATGAACAGAAGTAATCAAAACAGGATGTCAAGCTAAACCTGCAGAAAAGCCAACAAGAGGAATTTCAGTTTCAGTCTACTCCACGTAACTAAACTTACACTCTGCCTTTGTCTATTCAAACTGATCAGTGCATCAAATATTTTCCAATTTCATCTGCTGACTTTCTGTAGAAGGCAAATCGGGAAAGTACAATTTGTTGCACTCCCGTACGAAAATGATTTTACCGTTGACCAGGAGCTGAACTGGACCAGCCATTTAGACTGTGCTCTGGTGATGCAGATCTATTGCTGGACTGGCTATCCCTGGTTCAAATCCCACCTGCTTCCACAGCTGTGTGGGAATATTGTGCTTACAAAGACTGGGAATACTGCGGTGAGTAACTCACCTTCCCAAAGCCTGTCAACCATGTACAAGGCGGGAGTGGGATGGGTTACTCCCCACTTGCCCTGGAAGGGTGCAGCCCTAAGAAGCTCAAAACCACTCAGGATAAAGCAGCCAGTTTAGAGAGTCATACAGCATGGAAACAGACCCTTTGGTCCAACTCTGCATGACCACCAAGTTTCCCAAGCTAAACTAGTCCTGCCTATCTGTGCACAGGTCAATCTAAAACTTTCCTACCCAAATGTCTTTTAAATGTTGTAACTGTGCTTGTATCCACCACTTCCTTTGGCCGTTCATTCCACACACGACCCACCCTCTGTGTGAAAACGTTGCCCCCAGGGCCCCTTTTAAATCTTTCCCCTCCAACCTTAAAATTACACCCTCCAGTTTTAAACTCTCCTACCCTGAAAAAAGTCCCAGCCTATGTAGCCTTTCCTTATAACCCAAATCTTCCAATCCCGGCAACATCATGATAAATCCTCTCTGAGCCCTCACCAATTTAATAATATCTTTCCTGTAGCAGGGTGACCAGAACTGTACACAGTACTCCAAAAATGGCCTCACCAACATACTGTACGACCACAACATGACGTCCCAATGGTCTGAGCAATGAAGGCAAGCATGCTAAATGCCTTCTTAAACACACTATCTATATATGACGCAACTTTTAAAAAAATATGTACTTGAGCCCCCAGGTCTCTCTGTTCTACAACACTATCCAAGGCCCTCCCATTAACTGTGTAGGTCCTGCCCTTGTTCGTTTTACCAAAATTCAATATTTTGTATTATCCAAGTAAAACTCCTCAGCCCACTTGGCCCAATTGATCAAGATCCATTTGGAATCTTAGATAGCGTTCTTCGCTGTCCACTATACCACCAATTTTGGTGCCATCTACAAAGTTACTAACCATGCCTTCTGAATTCTCATCCAAACCGTTTATATAAACGGGGAGAAAGTGAGGGCTGCAGATGCTGGAGATCAGAGCTGAAAATGTGTTGCTGGAAAAGCGCAGCAGGTCAGGCAGCATCCAAGGAGCAGGAGAATCGACGTTTCGGGCATAAGCCTGAAGAAGGGCTTATGCCCGAAACGTCGATTCTCCTGTTCCTCGGATGCTGCCTGACCTGCTGCGCTTTTCCAGCAACACATTTTCAGCGTTTATATAAACGACAAGCAACAGTGGACCCAGCACCAATCCCTGCAGAGCACCTCTGGTCAGAGGCCTCCAGCCTGAAAAACAACCCTCCACCACCACCCTCTGGCTCTAACGTCAAGCCAATTTTGTTATCCAATTGGCAAGCTCTGCCTGAATGCCATGTGATCGCACATTACTACATCCTTCCGCCATGTAGAGGAGAATGACTGCGTTTCAGAGAACACTCTGCCTCAGACAGTGATGAAGTAGGGCCACTGAATAGTTTTAAGTCCGATGTCAATAGATGCCCTTGCCTTACAAGAATCGATGGTTATTGGTGGGAAAGTAGGAATATGGAATTTGAAACACAAGTAGATCTTACTGAATTGCAGAGCAGGTGAGAATTAACCACGTCTCCTCTTATTCTGCTTCAGTGACACCACATTCACAAGCATCCACGCCCTCCACCCTCGATGCTCAGTAGCAGCAGTGTGTACCGTCTACAAGGTGCGCTGCAGAATTCACCAAAGATCCTCAGACAGCACCTTACACACGCACAACCACTTCCGTATAGAAGGACACATGGGAACACCACCCCCTGCAAGTTCCCCTCCGAGTCACTCACTATCCTGATTTGGAAATACATCACTGTCCCTTCAGTGTCGCTGGGTCAAAATGCTGGAATTCCCTCCCTAAGGGCATTGTGAGTATTCCGACAGCACATGGACCTCAACAGCTCAAGAAGGCAGCTCAACACCACCTTCTGAAGGGACAGTTAGGGACGGACAATAAACGCTGGCCCAGCCAGCAATGCCCTCTACCTGTGAACTAGTACGTTTAAAAAACTCTACCGGAGAGATGGGCTGAATGGCCTATTTCAGTGCTGTACAATTCTACTATTTCAGGCTGGTTATTGGTGAAAATGTTACACCCACGAAATCTCTTTTCAAACACCCCACTGTGTGACTTGAAGAGCTGGACGAGATACTCTGAGGGGGAGAAATAACATTCCGAACAGTCGGAAATGAGGAGGTGAAACGGGTGGGAGACCAAAGGTTATGTAGTTCGAAGAAAAGCTTAAAAAGGGCACGAAAGAGAAAAGAGAAATGGTTCAGGGTCAACTCCTACCATCCACAGTCGGGGAGGGTCAGAGGTTCAGTGCTTCATTGCTGGCTGGTGCTGAAACAGGCCATTCGGCCCAACTTCCCTATGCTGGTGTTTATGCTCCACACATGGTGTTTGAAAAGAGATTTCGTGGGTGCAACAATATCACCAATAACCAGCCTCCACCACTTCCTCTGGCAGCCCATTCCATACATGTACCACCCTCTGCGCGAAAAAGTTGCCCTTTAGGTCCTTTTTATATCTTTTCCCCTCTCACCCTAAACCTAAGCCCTCTAGTTCTGGACTCCCCCACCCCAGGGAAAAGACCTTGTCTAACTTCCACAAGTGGAGACATCTTCTCACGCTCTACCCTATCGCCCATTTCCAGAGACAGCATGGAAGGAGGAGGCCACTCTGCCCATCGTCCTCGTGACAGTCTACAAAGATTTTTTAAAAAATTATACCTGGGATGTGGGTGTCGGTGACTGGGCCAACGTTTATTACCCAGAGGGCAGTTTAATTGCTGTGGGTCTGGAGTCACATGTAGGCCAGACCAGGTAAGGATGGCAGATTTATTTCTCTAAAGGACATTAGTGAACCCTGGTGGATTTTTTCCAACAATTGACAATGGATTCATGATCATCATTAGATTCTTAATTCCAGATTTCTATTGAATTCAAACTTCACCATCTGCCCTGGTGGGATCCTAACCTGGTTCCCCAGAACATTGTCTGATTTAGATTTAGATTTTATTGCCTCAAGTACAGAAGTAAGTGAAAAGTGTCTAATGTCACCACACATGGCACCATCTTAGGTACAAAGGATCAAAAAATGTATGTTTAGTCCAGTAAGAGAAACAGAGTTAAAAGGTTAATCATTACCTTCATAAACTAAGTTGACAAATAAAGAAATAAGATAATAGTTAACACAGAAGTTTTTCTCAATTTAAACTGGAAACATTAAGAAATAAAGTTAAAAGTTCAACAGTCTTTGATGAGTCCTCCACTTAGCTCGCGCTCTGGGAGATCTCAGCTGCCTGTTCTTGATGCCACCTCCCACAGATACCAGGGGAGCTCCCTCACCGCTCGCCCTTCCCATGTTGGGCCTCCGTGCCATTGTTGCTGCTGAAGCTGCCGTCTGTCCCGGTGCCTCAGGAACATGCCCAGGCAGGACCCACTCACATGCCGAGCCGAGGAATCGCTACAAGCCGCTGAGAGACCAGGCCGTGACACGCCAAGAGCTGCCGAGATACAACCGCAAGAGACCAGGCCGAGATACTACGACAAGGAGCTGCTGAGAAACGAGGCTGAGAACAGCCAAGAACCATCGAGAGACCAGGCTGAAACGCTAATACAAACCACTGGTCAAGAGCCACTAGGAGACCAGGCCGAGACACCATCGCAAGCAGCCAAGAGATCGGACCGAGATACTACAACAAGCTGCCGAGAGATCAGGCCAAGACCTGCCAAGAGCCAGCGAGAGATCAGGCCGAAATATTATCACAAACCACTGGGAGACCAGGCCGAGATCCGCAGAGACACTGGGCCGAGACACCATCACAGCTGCTGAGAGACTGGGCCAAGACCTGCCATTAGACCAGGCTAGCACCTGCCAAGAGTCACCGAGAGACCAGACCAAGACACCACCACAAGCTGCTGAGAGAGAGAGAGAGACTGGGCCGAGATACCGCTGTGGGAGCCTTGTCGGGTCAGCTCTGAGGCCGGGAAGAAGTGGAGTCAGAGTGGACTGGGAGGCTGCCAGACCTGAATTGGATTAACAGTCCAGCAACAATGCCACTAGGCCATCACCTCCCAAGATGCTTTTTAAACAACAGTTGATCGGGATTACATGGTCGATAAGGTGTGGAGCGACACCTGAGGAGCAAGAGAGTTGGCGTTTTGGGCTTAACCCTTCATCTACATGGTCACCAGTAAGTTAACTCCTCACTCCAGAGTTCTGTTGAATTCTAAGGTTGCCCTCCACCATGATGGGATTTAAATCCAGGGTCACAGAATATTAGGCCATTCAGCCCATCATCTAAGTACTAACTCTCTGAATGACTTTTAGGCTGATTGATATTCTCTTCCTTTTTCTCCATCCCCTTGCATGTTGCTTTTATTGAAGTAATCATCTGATCAGGTTTGAGCTCAGGATTATAGTCCAGTGATATAACCACCAGCACCAATCCCATTTACCAGCTGTGAGTGGGTGTGCCCACACCATATGGATTGTTATAGCAAAGATATTATTAAAGGGTTCAGAAAGGATTTACGAGGATGTTGCTGTGGCTGGAGGGTTTGAGTTACAGGGAGAGGCTGAACAGACTGGGGCTGTTTTTCCTGGAGCGTCGGAGGCTGAGGGGTGACCTAATAGAGGTTTATAAAATCATGAGGGGCATGGATAAGGTAACTAGACAAAGTCTTTTCCCTGGGGGTGGGGGAGTCCAAAACTAGAGGGTGTAAATTTAAGGTGAGAGGGGAAATATTTAGAAGGGACTGAAGGGGTAACTTTTCACCCAGAGGGTGGTGCGTGTATTGAATGAGCTGCCAGAGGAAGTGGTGGAGGCATTTGGATGGGTATATGAATAGGAAGGGTTTGGAGGGATATGGGCCAGGTGCTGGCAAATGGGACTAGATTAGTTTAGGATATCGGGTCAGCATGGACGAGTTGGACCGAAGGGTTTGTTTCCGTGCTGTATGACTCAATGGCCCGATATGATAAAACTCCCACCCTCACCCAACCTGCCAACTGGGTGCCAGTAGATTCTGAACATTTTGCACAATATGGACACCACATTATAGAGCGGACTGTGTCACCCACAGTGAGGATATCACATAGACTGAGCCAGGGATTCACAACTGTGGCTGAAGAGGGATAGGATCAAGATCCTAGGGTCATTTTGAACTTAGCGAGAAGACTGAAAGAAACTAATTGAAGGGTCAAGTTGCCGTGAATTTAAATTTCTTTTTTAATTCACCAGTGGGACGTGGGCATGACTGGCTGGACTGACATTTATTGCCCGTCTTGAGTTGCCACTTGAGTACAGAATAATGACACATTTGAGCGGACAGCGATGGGAGGTTAATTTAAAATTGGCGACGGATGGGAGGGAAGAGGAGAAATTTCCCCACACATTGGCTTGTTGGAGAGCAGAGGTATGCAACACAGAAATGCCCCACTTGGCCCATCGTGCCCATGCTGGAATGCTTTGCTACAATCAGTGGCTGAGGCAGAGACCAATACACCCCTTTAAACAAAACAGATGTACCTTTGTTTAGCAAACATAGGAACTAAGGTAGGCCATTCAGCCCATCGAACCTCCCCTGCCCATTGAATTCGACCATGTCTGGTGGTCTATCTCAATGCCATTTTCCTGCACTATCTCCTTGATGGTATCAATCTTCACAAACCTGTTATGGAATTGAGTCAGAGAGTCATACAGCACGGAAACAGACCCTTCAGTCCAACCAGTCCATGCAAACCCATAATCCCAAACTACACCAGTCCCACCTGCCTGCACTTGGCCCAAATCCCTCCAGACCTTTCCTACTTACATACTTATCCAAATGTCTTTTAAATGTTTTAACACTACCCACATCCACCACTTCCTCTGGCAGCTCATTCCACACACAGATCACTCTCTGCATAAAAACAACTGACCCCCCCCCCCCCCCCCCCCCAACCATGTCTCTTTTAAATCTCTCTCCTCTCACCTTAAAAGTATGCCCCAGTCTTGAAATCCCCCACCCTGGGGAAACGACACCTGCCATTCACCTTATCCATGCCCCTCATGATTTTATAAACCTCTATTAGGTCACCCCCTCAACCTCCCACGCTCCAGTGAAAATGCCCCGGCCTATACAACCTGTCTTTACTTTTTTTCTTTTTTTTTAATCTTTATTCAATTTCCACCACCAGGAAGATAGGAAAACACACGAGTGGCCACTGACAAGCAGTGCCCTTCACATCAAAGGGCAATGCTGTGATCAAACAGTGAAGGGGAGGGCAGGGGTTAAATCAAAATAGAGTTGGAGGGAGAAATAATGCACTCCACTCCCTGCGGCGCCCACCTCTCCCTGAACAACTCCAGGGTGTTGGTCGACACCGCGTGCTCCTTCTCCAAGGACACCCGGGCCCTAACGTAACCACGGAAGAGGGGCAGGCAGTCGGCCCTAACGATCCCCTCCACGGCCCGCTGCCTGGACCTGTTAATGGCCAGTTTGGCCAGGCCCAGGAGCAGACCCACGAGGAGGTCTTCAGACCTGCCCTCCCTCCTCCATACCGGGTGCCCGAAGATCAGGAGCGTGGGGCTGAAGTGCAACCAAAGGCAGAGGAGGAGGTTTTTAAGAAAATCAAAAAGGGAGTGCAAACGCTCACACCCAATATACACGTGGTCCACGGACTCCACAGAGCCACAGAACAAGCAGTTGGGCTGGGAGTCCGTGAACCACCGCAATCTGCGGTTGCAGGGGACTGCCGTATGCAGCACCCTCCACCCCAGATCCCTGAGAGAAAGGGGGAGGACTCCCGCATAGAGAGTCCTCCACTGGGGATCCCCACCGCCCGGTGGCAAATGGGCACGCCAAGGCATGTCCGGACGGTGGATGAGGGAGAAGAGGTGGACGGTGTGCAGCAGCAGTCGATACAGGGCCCGCCTTTTACAGCCTCTCTTTATAATGGAAAACCTCCATTCCCAGCAACATCCTGGAAATCTCTTCTGAACCCTCTACAGCTTAATAACATCCTTCCTACTGGACACTGTACTCCAGAAGAGGTCTCACCAACATCCTGTACAACCTCAACCTAACGTCCCAACCCCTATACTCAAAGATCTGAGCAATGAAGGCAAGCATGCTAAAGGTCTTCTTAACCACCCTGTCTACCTGTGATGCAAACTTCAAAGAATTAAATACCTCAACCCCTAGATCCCTCTGTTCCACATCATTACCCAAGGCCCTAGTTTTAATTGTATAATTCAGCCTTGTTTGATTTATCAAATTGTCAATCTCTGACTTGAACCTGCCAAATATCTGAGCCCTCTCGGGTAGACAATTCCAAAGACCCACCACCCTCTGAGTGAACAAATTCTTCTTGGCTGTGATCTTAAATGACCAATCCCTGTCCTGAGATGAAGTCCCCTGGTGTTAGCTGTATCAGCCACAGGTAACAACATCTTCACATCTGCCCTGGAAGGTTTCTGTTGGTTCTTTGAACTTCTAGGGAATATTTCCTCAGATATTTGCTCAATATCTCTTCGCAGGGCAAGATCACCAATTCAGAAATCCCAGAGGGTGTTAATGCCATTAGCATGCTCTCATTGTGACAACTGATCGGCATGGGCGTCTCTTGGCCCAGCATGGTGTCCTCTCAGCCCGCGGTGTGGTGGTCTCCTGGCTCATTCTGGGTGGTCTCCCAACCTGATCTGGTGGTCTTCCAGCCTGATGTGGCGGTCTCTCACCCTGGTGTAATGGTCTCCCAGCTCACGGTGGTGGTCTCCAAGCCCTGTATGGTGGTCTTCCAGCTGATGTGGTGGTTTCCCAGCTTGGTGTGGTGGTCTCTTGGCCTGGTGTGGTGGTCTCTCAGCCTGGTGTGGTGGTCTCGGCCTGGTATGGTGGTCTCCAAGCCCAATGTGGTGGTCTCAGCCTGGTGTGGTGGTCTCTTGGCCTGGTCTGGTGGTCTCCTAGCCCTGTGTGGTAGTCCCTCAGCCTGGTGTGGTGGTCCCTCAGCCTGGTGTGGTTGTCTCCCAGCCCTGCCTGGCAATCTCCCAGCCCGGCCTGGCCTCAGCATGGACATTCTGGCCTGGAGGTGATTCCATCGGACACTGCGTGGGGAAGTGGCAAGCTCTGAGAAAACCTAGGAGTTGGAGTAGGCCATTCAGCCCCTCCAGTCTGTTTCACCATCCAATAAAATCTCAGCAGATCTAACTGTAATCTCAAATCACAAAGTGAGGCGATGGCCTGGACTATTTATCCAGAGACCCAGGGAACCTTCCAGGTTTGAATCCTGCCAGGGCAGATGGTGGAATTTGAATTCAAATTTGAAAACAAAATCTGGAACTACAAGTCTAAGGATAGCCGTGACTCCATTGTCAGAAATCCCACCTGGTTCCCTAATGTCCTTTAGGGAGGGAAATCTGCCACCCTTACCCAGTCTGGCCTACATGTGACTCCAGACCCACAGCAATGGGGTCGACTTTTAAACTACCCTCTGCCTGGGCAATACATTCTGGCCTAGCCAAAGATGCCCTCATTCTGCAAGTGAGTTTAAGAAATGTCTTTATTCCTGCCCACCCTACTTGCTTAACAAGAATATGTAGTGGGCAGCACGGTGGCACAGTGGTTAGCACTGCTGCCTCACAGCGCCAGAGACCTGGGTTCAATTCTCACCTCAGGTGTCTGACTGTGTGGAGTTTGCACATTCTCCCCGTGTCTGCGTGGGTTTGCTCCAGTTTCCTCCCAATCCAAAAATGTGCAGGTTAGGTGAATTGGCCACGCTAAATTGCCCGTAGTGTTAGGTGAAGGGGTAAATGTAGGGGAATGGGTTTGGGTAGGTGTGCTTTGGCAGACTGGTTGGGCCGAAGGGCCTGTCTCCCCCCTGTAAGTAATCTAAAAAAAATATATCCGCCTTAAAAAATATTCATTTTTCACCACCTTTTCAGGAAGAAATCTCCAGGGTCTAGTGATTCTGTGCGAGAAATATTCACCTCTTCTGTCTTTTAAATGCGTCAGTTCTACGTTCTCTCACAAGAGGAACCATCCTTCCCACATCCACCCGGTCAAGTCCCCCACAGGATCCTTGATGTTTCAATTCAGTCACTTCCACCTCTTCCAAATTCCAGAGGATACAAAACGAATCTGCTCATCGAAGATATTAGTGGAGGACCCCTACTCTGAGGACGGTTCAGTGGTCAGCACTGCTACCTCACAGCGCTAGGGGCCCAGGTTCGATCCCAGCCTCGGGTGTCTGTCTGTGTGGAGTTTGCACATTCTCCCTGTGTCTGTGTGGGTTTCCTCCGGGTGCTCCAGTTTCCTCCCACAGTCCAAAAGATGTGCAGGAGAAAGTGAGGACTGCAGATGCTGGAGATCAGAGCTGAAAATGTGTTGCTGGAAAAGCGCAGCAGGTCAGGCAGCATCCAAGGAACAGGAGAATCGATGTTTCGGGCATAAGCCCTTCTTCAGGAATGAGGAAAGTGTGTCCAGCAAACTAAGATAAAAGGTAGGGAGGAGGGACTTGGGGGAGGGGTGTTGGAAATGCGATAGGTGGAAGGAGGTCAAGGTGAGGGTGATAGACTGGAGTGGGGTGGGGGCGGAGAGGTCAGGAAGAAGATTGCAGGTTAGGAAGGCAGTGCTAAATTTGAGGGATTTGACTGAGACAAGGTGGGGGGAGGGGAAATGAGGAAATTGAAGAAATCGGAGTTCATCCCATGTGGTTGGAGGGTTACTAGGCGGAAGATGAGGCGCTCTTCCTCCAACCGTCGTGTTGCTATGGTCAGGGTGGATGGGTCATGGGGAATACAGGGTAAGGAGTTGGTGGGTTTGGGTGAAATGCCCTTCATAGGGTTGGCATGGACTTGATGGGCTGAATGGCCTGCTTCCACACTGTAGGGGTTGTATGACCCTTCTAAATTCCAGAGGCTGCCATGTTGGTAAAGCAATGGCTGAGTGGTATTATCGTTGAGATTTTAATCCTGAGACCCTAGACATGTTCTGGGCAGCTGGGTTCAAATTCTGCCATGGTCAATGGTGAAATTTGAATTCAATTTTTTAAAAATCTGAAAGTAAGTGTCCAGTGATGATTATGAATCCATTGTCGATTGTCAGAACAACCCCCATGTGGGTCACTAATGTCCTTTAGGGAAGCAATCTGCCATCCTTACCTAGTCTGGCCTACATGTGACTCCAGACCCACAGCAATGGGGTTGGCTATTAAACTGTCCTCTGGGGCAATTAGGGATGGGCAATAAATGTTGGGCCTAGCCAGAGTGGCCTTCATCGCATACCTGAATTTTAAAAATGTCTTACGAACATTTTTTCATAAGACAATTTGCTCACTCCAGGTATTAGTTGAGTAAACCTGCTTGAGTGATCTCTGTTTATTTTACATTCTCCCTGAGAGAACTAACATGGAAACATGGAGGTAGGCCATTCAGCCCATCTATCCAGCTCTGCCCAAAGAAGGTAGACAGTACACAGTACCCCCGATGCCAGAGAACCGTGCAGTACCTCAACTCATCGTCTGCCTCTAAAGCTGGCTGTTCTTGAACCTCACCGGGTGTCAGTAAGCTCAGAGTTAACCGCATTTGGTGATGAGGGAAGATATGGAACTGTGGAGAGAAGGTTATTCAAAACAGCTGACTTAGAGGTGATGGGCAGAGCGATCTCCTCCTGTGATATGACCTTGTACCATTCAAATGAAAGAAATTGAGCTCAGATCAATATCTTCAGCAAAACCACTGAGAATCATTGTTCATCAAACCACAAACACCACCAAAACTGACAGAGTTCACCTTTCCTTCATTACCTTCCTCCCAAGTGCCTGTCGACTAATGCATGGGCAAGACAGTAAGGACTCTTCCTCATCTCTCACGGGATGTGGGGCATTGCCAGCTGGCCCATATGTATCATTCATCCCTAATTTCCCCTTGAAAAGATAGCATTGAGCTGCCAACTTGTATCACCGCAGTCCCACGTGGTGGAGGGACACCCATGGAGTGGAATGGTGGCTCAGTGGTTAGTACTGCTGCCTCAGGGTGTCAGGGTTTGTTTCCACCCTCGGGCAACTGTCTGTGTGGAGTTTGCATGTTCTCCCTGTGTCTGCGAAGGTTTCCTCCGGGTGCTCCGGTTTCCTCCCACAGTCCAAAGATGTGCAGGTCAGGGTGGATTGGCTGTGGGAAATTGCTCTGTAGTGCCCAAGGATGTGCAGGCTAGGTGGATTAGCCATGGTAAGTGCACAGGTAGAGTCGGGGGTGGGTCTGGATAAGCTGTACTTTGGCGGGGTGGTGCGTACTCGATGGGCCAAATGGCCTGCTTCCATATTGTAGTGATTCCATGGTGACGTTAGGGAGGGAATTCCAGGAACCTAATCCAGCGCCACTGAAGGGATGGATGATTATATTTCCAATTTGGGACAGTGAGTAACTTGGGGGAGAACTTGCAGGGGATGGTCCTTGTTCTTCTAGATGGTAGAGATTGTGGATTCGCAAAGGGGTATGGTATGATGCGACAGTGAATCTTATAGATGGTACACACTGCTGTGACTGTGCATCAGTGATGGAGGCAGTGAGGTCAACATATTAAACAATACAGTCCCACTGTCCCTCTGCTCTTTTCCCGTAAATGCTGAAAATGTGCCCTTTCAAATAGTTATCAAATTCCCTTTTGAAAGTTCCTGCTGATCCTGCCTCCTCTTTCGGGCAATGGGTTCCAGACCACATTTTGCTGAGTTCAACAGGAACACTGCTTCCCATCACCTCGGGATCCTTTTCCCAATCTGTCCTTTGACCCTCCTGCCCCTGGACACAGTCTCTCCCTGCTTACTGCACCAAAACCCTTCAAAAGGTTTGAACACCTCGCTCAAGCCCCCTCTTCACCTTCTCTACTTCACGGAGAACATCTGGAGTGTCCCACGGAACTGAATCGTTGGCAACAAATCATTGGCAAAACTTTAAAAGCTGAAGGTAAAGTGGGCTCAGCCGAGCAGGGCTAACAATAGCTGTGAAGCTGGAGAAGCGCAGGAGGCAGGACAGCATCTCAATATTGTGTGCAATTCTGGTCTCCCTCCTATCGGAAGGATGTTGTGAAACTTGAAAGGGTTCAGAAAAGATTTACAAGGATGTTGCTGTGGTTAGAGGGTTTGAACAAAAGGGAGAGGCTGAATAGGCTGGGGCTGTTTGCCTTGGAGCGTCGAAGGCTGAGGGGTGACCTTATACAGGTTCATAAAATCATGAGGGGCATGGGTAGGGTAAATACAGTAGCTTCCCACCCCCCAACCCCCAGTACCCGTGGGGCATATGTTCCAAGACCAACTGCAGAAGCCCAGAATTGAGGATATGAGCAAACCCATTCATTTATATGGAAAATGTACTTTCCCGGTAGCCCCCGGTCCCTGGTTCTGGAATGTTCCCTGTAATATGTTCGGGCTGCGGTAAACCGCAGGTAACTGAGACCATGGAAATCAACTCCGTGGATACAGTGGTCACCCTGTAGACAAAGTCTTTTCCCTGGGGTGGGGGAGTCCAGAACTAGAGGGCATAAGTTTAGGGTGAGTCATAGAGTCATAGAGATGTACAGCACGGAAACAGACCTTTCGGTCCAACCCGTCCATGCCGACCAGATATCCCAACCCAATCTAGTCCCACCTGCCAGCACCCAGCCCATATCCCTCCAAACCCTTCCTATTCATATACCCATCCAAATGCCTTTTAAATGTTGCAATTGTACCAGCCTCCACCACATCCTCTGGCAGCTCATTTCATACACGTACCACCCTCTGTGTGAAAAAGTTTCCCCTTAGGTCTCTTTTATATCTTTCCCCTCTCACCCTAAACCTATGCCCTCTAGTTCTGGACTGCCCGACTCCAGGGAAAAGACCTTGCCTATTTAGCCTATCCATGCCCCTCATAATTTTGTAAACCTCTATAAGGTCACCCCTCAGCCTCCGACGCTCCAGGGAAAACAGCCCCAGCCTGTTCAGCCTCTCCCTGTAGCTCAATCCTCCAACCCTGGTAACATCCTTGTAAATCTTTTCTGAACCCTTTCAAGTTTCACAACATCGCTATGATTCTATGACTATCTACTGACTCTTGCTTCCAGCATCTGCAGTCCTTACCGTATCCAAGTTACACATAGTCACTTGGTGGGACAGACTCTCAGGGTTACTGAAGTAAAGACGTTTTGTCACCATTTTTCTTCCAGCAATATTCAGGACGATTCACAAGAAGTCCCAATGTTACATGGAAGTCAGAGGTACATTGGGGTCTGCAGCATGGAAACAGGCCCTTCGGCCCAACTTGCTCGTGCTGTCCCATTTTCACAATTAAACTAGTCCCGTTTACCTCCATTTGGCCCATATCCTTCCATACCTATCCCATCCATCTACCTGTCTAAATGTTTCTTAAATTGTACTCGCCTCCACCACGACCTCTGGCAAGCTGCTCCAGACACTCACCACCCTCTGTATGACAAAAGTGGACCTTCTGTATCCCTCCCCTCTCACCTTAAACCTATGCCGTCTGGTTTTTCGCTCCCCTACCCTGGGGAAAAGCTGTTGGCTATCTACCTCATCAATGCCACTCACAATTTTATAAACCTCTATAAGGTCACCCCTCAGTCTCCTGCACTCCCACCTCTCCTTCTAACTCCAACCTTCCAGCCCAGATAGCATCCTGATAAGTCTTGTCTGCACTTGTTCTAGTTTAATAATATCATTTCCACAGTAGGGTGACCAGAACTGCACACAGTACCCCAATTGTAGCCTCACCGACGTCTTGTACAGCTGCAACAAGACATCCCATTCTCTGGCTGATGAAAGCGAACATGCTGAAAGCCTTGTTCATCACCCTGTCTACCTGTGACTCCACTTTCAGGGAGCAATGAACCTGTACCCCTAGATCACTTAGTTCTATTGCACTCCCCAGCGCCCTAACACTGACTATGGAAGTCCTGCCCTGGTTTGCCTGACCAAAATGCAATACCTTGCAAATTACAATCCAAATTAAGATCCATCTGCCATTCCTCAGCCCAGATGATCCCAGATTTCGCTGTACTCCCCGATAACCTTCCTCACTCTCCACTATGTCACCAATCTTGGAGTCATCTGCAAACTTACTAACCGTACCTCCCAAATTCTCATCCAAGTCTCAGAATGTTTACCCTTGTGAATTGTCCTGATGACTGAAAAGACAGAAATCTTTGACAAACTTTATCTACTGGCAACAATGATCAAATGCAAGAAGGCCCGCTGTGATGATCTGGAGACAAGACATCAAATCCCATCACTACAGCGAGGAAATTCAAATACACCTGGAATTAACAATGCGTCTCGGTGTTGGACACTATTGTAAAAACCCACCCGGTTCACTAATGTCCTTCAGGGAAGGAAATCTGCCATCCTTACCCAGTCTGGCCTACACGTGACTCCAGACCCACAGCGATGTGGTTGTCCCCTGAAATAGTTTGAAAAAATGATTCAGTTATTGAGAATCTCCTCACCGCCTCACCATCTAAAGGGCAATAAATGTTGGCCCGGCCACATCCTGCAAATTAGTTTTAATTATTTACATTATAATTGACAGGCAACTGGATCAGAAGCAAATCATTATGAATTGTCACATTTAATAACATAGAAACATAGAAAATAGGTCCAGGAATAAGCTATTCGGCCCTTCGAGCCTGCAACACCATTCAATAGGATCATGGCTGATCATGCAATCTCAGTATCACATTCCCTCTTTCTCTCCATATTCCTTGATCCATTTAGCCGCAAGGATCACGGCCAGTTCCCTCTTTAATGTATCTGATGAACTGGCCCCAACAGCTTCCTGTGGGAGAAAAGTCCACAGGTTCACGACTCTCTGAGGGAAGAAGTTCTTCTTGATCTCCATCCTGAATGGCTTACCCCTTATTCTTGGACGGTGACCCCTAGTTCTTCCCTCATCCAGCCTGTCCAGTCCAATCAGGATTTTATATGTTTCTATGAGATGCCCCTCCCATTATTCTAAATTTCAGTGAGTACAAGCCCAGTTGATCTAGCCTTTCCTCAGAAATCAGTCCTTCCATCCCAGGAATCAGTCTGGTGAACCTTCACTGGACTCCTTCAATAGCAAGAATGTCCTTTCTCAGACTCGGGCGGCACGGTGGCTCAGTGGTTAGCACTGCTGCCTCACAGCACCAGGGTCCCAGGTTCGATTCCAGCCTCAGGTGACTGACTGTGTGGAGTTTGCACATTCTCCCCGTGTCTGCGTGGGTTTCCTCCGGGTGCTCCAGTTTCCTCCCACAATCCAAAGATATGCAGGACAGGTGAATTGGCGTGCTAAATTGCCCATAGTGCTAGGTGCATTAGTCAGAGGGAAATGGGTCTGGGTGGGTTACTCTTCGGAGGGTCGGTGTGGACTTGTTGGGCCAAAGGGCCTGTTTCCATGCTGTAGGAATCGAATCTAATCTAATCAAAACTGCACATAATACTCAAGGAGTGCCCTCACCAAGGCCCTGTATGACTGCAGCAAGACATCCTAACTCCAATCCTCTCTCTATGAAGGCCAGCATGCCATTGGCTTTCCTCACTTCTGCTGTACCTCCATGCCAACCTTCAGCGACTGTTCCACCATGACACCCAGGTCTCATCCCACCTCACCTTTCCCTAAACTGCTACCGTTCAGGTAATAATCTGCCTTCCTGTTTTTGCCACCAAGGTGGATAACCTTGCATTATATCGCATTTGCCACGTATTGGCCCCCTCAGCCAGTCTGTCCAAGTCACCTGCAGCCTCTTAGCATCCTCCTCACAGCACACACCTCCCCGGTCCCTAGTCCAAAGGAATCAAGGATATGGGACAATTGGGATGAGTGCACTTTTAGCAGTAGTTATGTTGGTGCAGACCTGATGGGACTTCGCTGTGCTTTATGAAGCTACAAAGCGTGACCTCTGAGCACTCACGGTCCGTGAGTCCTGATCACCAGAAACAGAATTGACGAAACAGAGAGTGTCTCAACAGAGAGGGTGCCAGGTCACTGGGTCACGCCAGCCCAACAAAACCCTTTGGAGTTCCTCTCCCCAGTCCTACAACCCCGGCAACGCATTGTTCCGATTCCTGAAAGTTTCGGCTGTAATCATCACGGTCAAGTTCGATTTGGAATACTTCCCGAAGAGTGCGGGGTAGGGGATGCATGAGGAGACCTCCTTGAAGGCTTCCCAGAAGGCCTTGATCCTGAAGACGTAGATGACGGGGTTGATGACTGAGTTGAAGTGGGACAGAATGACCATGGTCAGCATCATGGACGTGGAGACGTCGCACTCTGGGCAATAGAGTCTGATGCAGTGCAGAATGTGGATCGGAATCCAGCTCAGGGTGAAACAGAAGAGGACGATGAAGAGTGACATTGCTGTCTGGAGCTCCCTACAGATAATTCTCCGGCGTTTCTCCTCTGCGCTGATGCCGACGTGTCTCTCGGCTATCCTCCGGATCTGCCGCTTCACCTCAAAGAATATCTTGGCGTAGATGACGAACATGGCAAGGAGGGGCAACAGGGTGCAGCCGAGGAAGTTGAAGTAGACCATGTAGCTCTCGTCGATGACAACGTTGAAGAAGCAGCCTCTGTCGGAGACCCGCACCTTGCGCCATCCCATCAGGGGCACCAGCCCAATGGCCACGGCCAGCGCCCACGTCGCGGCGATGGCCAGGCCGGCATTCCCGGGCGTCACCAGGACCGGGTAACGGAAGGGCCTCAGGATAGCGATGTAGCGCTCCACAGCGATGGTGAACATGCCGAAGATGGACGCTTGAGTGAGGACCAGCAGGGTGCACAGCATGAGGACGCAGAGATAGTAGCTGCACCGGGGTAGGCCGACATCTGTCAGCAGGGCGCACGGGATGGCAATTGCCCCAACCAATATGTCTGCCACGGCCAGTGACACCAGGAGGTAATTTGTCGCCGTCCTCAGCTTTCTGTTCCTGGCCACAACAAAACAGATAAAGACATTCCCGAAAACAGCAAGGAATGCGGTTAATGCCTCCGCAATAAAATATCCAACGTTGATGGGCAAGGAAGGGTTGGTGCAATTGATCTCACTCTGGGACAGGTTTGACACACTCCTGACATAACCTGCCAATCCGTCCATAGTGAAATGAGAAATTCCTCTCCGTGTTGACTCCCGCCTTAACTCCTCATGGCTCCTTGATGGTTTTCCAAATAGCTGTACACAAATCTTCAACAGGACAATTTGGGTTGTTCTGTTTTGCCCTTGCAGGGGGGTGAAAAAGATACAATTTTAGAAGGATGGGACTCACGCTCTGCTCATTGAAAGTTCACAACATGGAAGCAGGGGGGCACCATTCAGCCCATTGTGTCTGTGGTTACCCAGGAGCTGTCCAACCTAATCTCACCTTCTAAGCAGTAGGTTACTAGCCCCTTAGGTCACTGCTCATCAAGGAGATATCCCAACTAATGTTTCATGATGGGAAACAGGTAATTAATTGTAAGCGTGTAAGGAGTTTATCATCTTTCTTTGATAAGGGAAATCAACATTCAGTCAGAGAATTCTTTTATGTTATTCCCCCTTCAGTTCACCTTCAAGGACAATTGAATTCTTTCATCAAATCCCTACAGTGTGGTGACAGGCCCTTTGGCCCTACAAGTCCACACTGACCCTCTGAAGAGTATCCCACCCAAACCCATTCCCCTACCCTATTACTCTACATTTATCCCTGACTAATGCACCTAACCTACACATCCCTGAACACTACAGGCAATTTAGCATGGCCAATTCACCTTAACCTGAACATCTTTGGACTGTGGGAGGAAACCGGAGCATCCGGAGGAAACCCGCATGGAGAATGTGCAAACAGTTGCCTGAGGCTGGAATCGAACCCAGGTCCCTGATGCTTTAAGGTAGCAGCGCTAACCATTGAGCCACCGTACCGCCCTTTTACAATGTCCTTCCAGTGACCAGTCTCTCATTGTGGTTTCTGAATGTTATCTGGCATGGTGTCCTTACAAAGATGCCCAAATCTTATCGGCATTTAACAGGCCCACCGTGCCTACAACTTCCAAGATGACGGGTTGACAATTGAAAAGTAAGGAATTATGATAAATCCGTATTGAATTTTAGTTTGATCACAGTTAGGGTCCTGCCAGTGCAGACGAGAGTTATCGGGATACTAAGGATGGCACAGTGGCCTCACAGCACCAGGGACCCGAGTTCAATTCCAGTCTCGGGCGACTGTGTGGAGTTTGCACATTCTCCCCGTGTCAGTGTGGGTTTCCTCAGGGTGCTCCGGTTTCCTCCCACAGTCCAAAGATGTGCAGGTTAGGGTGGTTTGGCCATGCTAAATTGCCCATAGTGTTCAGGCATGTGCAGGCTAGATGGGTTAGCCATGGGAAATGTAGGGTTACAGGGATAGGGTGGGTCTGGATAGGATGTGCTTCGGAGGGTTGGTGTTGACTCAATGGGCTGAATGGCCTGCTTCCACACTGTTGGGATTCTATGATATTGCCTGGTCTGGAGAGTTGTAGTTTTGAAGAGCGATTGGACAGAATGGGGCTGTTTGCCTCGGAATAGAGACGACTGAGAAATGGCAATATAAGACCAGAAGACATAGGAGCAGAAATTAGGCCATTTGGTCCATCGGGTCTGCTCTGCTGAATCATGGCTGATAAGTTTCTTAACCCCATTCTCCCGCTTTCACCCCATAACCCTCAATCCCCTTGATACTCAAGACCCTATCTATCTCCATCTTAAATATACTCAATGACCCGGCCTCCACAGCACTCTGTGGCAATGAGTTCCATCGATTCACCACTCTCTGGCTGAAGAGGTTTCTCTTTATCTCCGACATGATTGAGATGTAAAAGATTACGAGGGTGATGGATAAGGTAGACAGGAAGAAACACTTCCCCTTGGGGGAGGGCCCAAAGACCAGGAGACAGAGGTAAAGGAGCAGGAGGCATAGAGGAGATCTGAGGGAACATGTTTTCATCCAGAGGGTGGTAGGAACCCAGAACTCACTGCCTGAAAAAATACAGCAAACGCTGTTTTAATCTTAATGAAGTGGCATTTTCAATAACGCAGCACAAATTATATACCTCAACTACATTTAACATATTGTTCTGTCCCAATTATTTTTCAAAAACATATTTATCTCAATGTAAATATACTTCATTGTTCATTCAAAAGGCCACATAAAGTATCAATGATTCAATTTCGAGTCAATTTCTCCTCCAGCACCATAATGTCCAGTGAGGGTGTAAGTGAGAAGGCTGTCCTTTGTTAAGTTTTATTAAAGGCAAAGTTGAATTATTATTTAAGTGTCAGTAAAGTATAACAGTGTTGTGTATAACTCCTGCGTCATGTCTCTATTACTTAATGCACGTTTTTACATTGACTATGCGGACCTCTTGATTGACAGACACATTCCTGGTCCTGTAGGTACTGGTTACTGAAAAGTTTACTGTCATTAAATGTGTATTTTTAATGCTAAGACACACAAGGCTATAGTCAAGAGTGTGGTGCTGGAAAAGCATAGCAGGTCAGGCAGCATCCGAGGAGCAGGAGAATCGACGTTTTGGGCTAGAGCCCTTAACCAGGAAAGGCTATGGACCAACTGTTGGGAAATGGGATTCTAAGAGTTAGCTGACCATAGCAGACTCGATGGGCCGAAGGACCTGTATGTCTGACTCTATGACCCTATGAATATATTGAGCTCTGGCCACCATTTATAAGAAGAATATCGAGGCACTGGAGAGGGTATGGAGGAGATTTACCAATGTGAACACAGGAAATGCACAGAGCTGGACCTTAGGAGAAGATTTCCAGGCTCAGGCTCCACTCTCTTGGAAATAAAGGCCGGGAAGGGGGTGGAGAGTGACCTAGTGGAGGTCATTAAAATGCTGAAATGTTTCGATAGATTGGAGACAGAGAGATCACCCTCATAGTATAAGATAGGCTCCAGGAAATTCTCATCGGCAATCCAGCAGTATTTACCCAGAGAGTGGGGAGAAGGTGGGACTTGCTCCCACAGGGAGTGAATGGTGTGTGTTTAAGAGGAAACTGGATGGGCAGGTGAAGGGGAAGGGAATAGAGATGACGACAGAGATTGAGAGGACGGAACAGGAGAAGAGGTTTGTTTTTTTAAATTCATTCACAGATACATGAATAAGGAAGGGTTTGGAGGGTATGGGCCAAGCACAGGGAGGTGGGATAGTTTAGTTTGGGATTAAGGCCAGCACAGATTGGTTGGGCCGAAGGGTCTGTTTCCGTGCTGTGTGATGCTACAGAGCTAGTCCCAGTGAGGGTGAAACTATCATCGATGTTCATTAATGTCCTTTCGGGAAGGAAACCTGTTGTCCTTATCCCGGTCTGGCTTACACGTGACTCCAGACCCACCGAAATGGAGATCAACTCTTAAATACCCTTAAATGACCCAAGTAAACCATTTGGCTCAAGGGTCAATTGGGGATGGACAACCACTGCTGATCTAGCCATATCCCATAGAAGAACAAAGACAAATATCCAGATGTTTGGGGCAAGATGTGGAAACTGAAATGGTCCTGCATTGATATAGAACCTTTCACACACTCAGGATGTGCCAAAGCAGTTTTGAGGAGTCATCACTCTTGCTGTGTTAGGAAACACTGCAAGTTCGCACTAACAGCATTGTGATAGCAAGCCGATAATCCACTCTCAGTGATTATTGTTTGAGGGATACATAGTGGTCAGAATACAAGGGCAAACTCCAATGATAAAAATCACACAACATCAGGTTATAGTCCAACAGGTTTAATTGGAAGCACTAGCTTTCAGAGCGCTGCTTCTTCATCACAACCACCTGATGAAGGAGCGTCGCTCTGAAAGCTAGTGCTTCCAATTAAACCTGTTGGACTATAACCTGGTGTTGTGTGATGTTTAACTTTGTACACCCCAGTCCAACACTGGCATCTGCAAATCAAAACTCCAATGAAATAGCCTTCAGGATAGTTAACATCCACTTGGGAGGATAGATAAGGATTCAGTTGTGTAGTGACTAAATGAGGTCAGTCAGGTGGACCTCATAGAATCTGAGTTCCCTGATTGGGGCTGTTAACCTGGTCCAATCAGGGAGCCCTGGCTGACAGATAGAAACAGGAGGGTCGTCCCTACCCTCCCCTTCACTGTTTTGATCACACAGCACTGCCCTTTGATGTGAAGGGCAGTGTTTGTCACTGGCCACCCGGGTGTTTTCCTATCTTCCTGGTGGTGGAAATTGAATAAAGATTGGTGCACTTTGTGTCCTTCACTGTGTCTCCCACCTGCACACACACACCATGGGTGCTGGGGAGAAAATAAGCACTACCGCATTTAGGTGGTAGTGCGGGGGTTAAAATAAAAAAAATTAAAAAAAAGAAAGAAAAAAAGAAAAAAAAAGAAAGAAGAAAAAAAAAAAGAAACAGGAGGGTCGTCCCTACCCTCCCCTTCACTGTTTTGATCACACAGCACTGCCCTTTGATGTGAAGGGCAGTGTTTGTCACTGGCCACCCAGGTGTTTTCCTATCTTCCTGGTGGTGGAAATAAAGATTCGTGCACTTTGTGTCTTCCACTGTGTCTCACACCTGCACACACACAACATGGGTGCTGGGGATAAAATAAGCACTACCGCACTTAGGTGGTAGTGTGGGGAAAAAAAAAGAAAAAAATATATAAACAGGAGATTTTTGATTTAGTCCCTACCCTCCCCTTCACTGTTTTGAAAAAATATATATAAACGGGAGATTTTTGATTTAGTCCCTACCCTCCCCTTCACTGTTTTGATCACACAGCACTGCCCTTTGATGTGAAGGGCAGTGTTTGTCACTGGCCACCCGGGTGTTTTCCTATCTTCCTGGTGGTGGAATTTGAATAAAGATTCGTGCACTTTGTGTCTTTCACTGTGTCTCACACCTGCACACACACACACCATGGGTGCTGGGGATAAAATAAGCACTACCGCACTTAGGTGGTAGTGTTGGGGTTAAAAGAAAAAAAAAGGGTAAGCGTCACACAGCAACGCCCTTTGATGTGAAGGGCAGTGCTTGTCACTGGCCACTCGGGTGTTTTCCTATCTTCCTGGTGGTGGAATTTGAATAAAGAAAAAAATAAGAAAAAAAAAAGAAACAGGAGGGTCGTCCCTACCCTCCCCTTCACTGTTTTGATCACACAGCACTGTCCTTTGATGTGAAGGGCAGTGTTTGTCACTGGCCACCTGGGTGTTTTCCTATCTTCCTGGTGGTGGAATTTGAATAAAGATTCGTGCACTTTGTAACTTTCACTGTCTCACACGTATACACACACACACACACCATGGGTGCTGGGGGAAAAAATAAGCACTACCGCACTTAGGTGGTAGTGTGGGGGTTAAAGAAAAACAAGAGAAACAAGGGATTAAAAAGAAAAAAAAAGAACAAGAAAAAATAAAGAAACAGGAGGGTCGGAAAGAGGCAATAGCCTAGTGGTATTGTTGCTGGACTTTAATCCATAGACCCAGCTCATGTTCTGGAGAGCTTGGTTCAAATCCCACCACGGCAGATGGTGCAATTTGAATTCAACTTCAAGGGTAAAAAAATGGAATTAAGAGGCTAATGGTGAGGAAAAAAAAAAGAAACAGGAGGGTCAGAGGTTCTGTTCACTCTGAGAGCTGGCTCAGTGTTAAAGATTTTCCACGTGTGAATAAAGGATGTTGGGATATCGGCCTCTGTGGAGTTACTTTGAATTTAATGTCATACCCGACGGTCCCGACTGCTCTGGTTAGTGAACGTAGATGGCTAGAGTGAGATTTTAGTCCACAGCCTTCTGTCTTGGAGGTGGGAACGTTTCCCACTGAGTCACAGGGCAATCCCGTGGACTGTGTACCTGTTATACCCTCCCTCTCCCAAGCACACAGCCTCAATCTGGATGGCCACAGAACAAGTCAAAAAATGAAGGGCTTATGCCCAAAACATCAATGCTCCTGCTCCCTGACCAGCACTTTTCCAGAGCCTCACTTTTTGACCTCTGAGCTCCAGGGCTCACTTTCCAGGCTCAGGCAGAGTCAGTTAACACCAGAGCAATCAAAGCTCTGAAAGGAAATCCCCATTAGATCTGGTCCTACATAGATTCTAAATTAAGGCAGAGTCTTACGACAGCATCAGGATGCTGTCTTGTTAGATGGAGAGAGACTTGTGGGTGGTTCTAGTCACAGACTCAGGATGCTGTAGGCAAGGGGAGAGGTTGTGGGAGAGTCCTTTCAGGTGGTCTCAGCCAACCTGAGAATTGAACCCCACACTGTTGGCATTACTCTGTAGTGTAAACCAGCCATTCAGCCAACTGAGCTAACCAGCCCCTGGATTCTACTCCCATCATACCTGAACCAGAGTGAGGTCATGTTGCAGCTGTATAGGACATTGGTTAGGCCACTTTTGGAATATTGCGTGCAATCCTGGTCTCTCTCCTATCAGAAGGATGGTGTGAAACTTGAAAGGGTTCAGAAAAGATTTACAAGGATGTTGCCGGGGTTGGAGGATTTGGGCTACAAGGAGAGGCTGAATATGCTCTGACTGTTTGCCCTGGAGCGTCGGAGGCTGAGGGGTGACCTTATAGAGGTTTACAAAATTATGAGGGGCATGGTTAGGATAAATAGACAAGGTCTTTTCCCTGGGGTAGGGGAGTCCAGAACTAGAGGGCATAGGTTTAGGGTGAGAGGGGAAAGATATATAAGGGACCTAAGGGGCAACTTTTTCACGCAGAGGGTGGTACGTGTATAGAATGAGTTACCAGAGGATGTGGTGGAGGCTGGTACAATTACAGCATTTAAAAGGCATCTGGAAGGGTATCTGAATAGGAAGGGTTTGGAGGGATATGGGCCAAGTGCTGGCAGGTGGGACTAGATTGGGTTGGGATATCGGCATGGGCGGGTTGGACCAAAGGGTCTGTTTCCTTGCTGTACATCTCTATGACTCTAAATTAAGGGCATCTCACTGCTTTCATTACCCAAGCGCCTCCCTCCCAGAGGGCTATTTCCAACAGGTAAGGGGTGAACTGAAATTGCAGAATTGGCTGAAATTAATTTAAGTGTGCGGCAGACAGAACAACAAGTCTCTTACCTGCAGTTAGTCTAAACGAAACAGCAACATACACAGCATCTGGCAAGAACTCATACCAGACACAACTTCCTTCTAATTAACTGGCAATCATTCTCTGATAAACTTGCTTGATTGCGTCAAATTCTTGTTAATGTGTAACGGGTGCAGGGGATAATGTAATCTGATCAGACTGCTCCGGTGACACATATAAATAATGCAAACTTTGATCTAGAGCATGGTGACGACAGCTGAATGCTTCGATTAGATTACCTATTTGAAAGCTATCCTGGAGATCCATTATTCTCTATAAATAAACAGCAAATATGAAATCGAATTCTGAAAATACACTAAAGCCGATTGCCCCTCCCTGTACTCCCAGCAAGTTCTATGCATAAATTATCCAAATACTTTCAACAAATTTGAATGGGTAACTCATTGATGAATCTCGGTATTGCTTTACATACCCTGAACTCCTTATTAGATTCCAGTCTCTAACTCACTCCCAGGTACCTATTATTCTATATATAAACCATTTAAACCCCTTGATTAGATTCCAGTCTGTAACTCAATCCCGGGTATCTGTTATTCTATATATAAACCCCTTGATTAGAGTCCAGTCTGTAACTCACTCCCAGGTATCTATTATTCTGTATACAAACCCCCTGAACCCCTCAATTAGATTCCAGTCTGTAACTCACTCCCAGGTATCTATTATTCTGTATACAAACCCCCTGAACCCCTCAATTAGATTCCAGTCTGTTACTCACTCCCGGGTATCTGTTATTCTATATATAAACCCTTTAAACCCCTTGATTAGATTCTAGTCCGTAACTCACTCCGAAAGCTCTGTCCTTCTGTATATAAATCCCCTGAATCCCTTGATTAGAATTCAGTCTGTAACTCATTCCCAGGTATCTATTATTCTATATATAAACCCCCTAAACCGCTCGATTAGATTCTAGTCTGTAACTCACTCCTGGGTATCTATTATTCTATATATAATCTCTCTTAAACCCTTGATTAGATTCCAGTCTGTAACTCACTCCCAGGTATCTGCTATTCTATATATAAACTCCTTAAACCCCTCAATTAGATTCCAGTCTATAACTCACTCCCAGGTATCTGTTATTCTATATATAAACCTCCTGAACCCCTCAATTAGATTCCTGTCTGTAACTCACTCCCAGGTATCTGTTATTCTATATATAAACCCCCTGAACCCCCTCAATTAGATTCCTGTCTATAACTCACTCCCAGGTATCTGTTATTCTATATATAAACCCCCTGAACCCCTCAATCAGATTCCTGTCTGCAACTCACTCCCAGGTATCTGTTATTCTATATATAAACCCCTTGAACCCCTCAATTAGATTCCTGTCTGTAACTCACTCCCGGGTATCTGTTATTCTATATATAAACCCCCTGAACCCCTCAATCAGATTCCTGTCTGTAACTCACTCCCAGGTATCTGTTATTCTATATATAAACCCCCTGAACCCCTCAATTAGATTCCAGTCTATAACTCACTCCCAGGTATCTGTTATTCTATATATAAACCCCCTGAACCCCTCAATTAGATTCCTGTCTGTAACTCACTCCCGGGTATCTGTTATTCTATATATAAACCCCCTGAACCCCTCAATCAGATTCCTGTCTGTAACTCACTCCCAGGTATCTGTTATTCTATATATAAACCCCCTGAACCCCTCAATCAGATTCCAGTCTGTAACTCACTCCCAGGTATCTGTTATTCTATATATAAACCCCCTGAACCCCTCAATCAGATTCCTGTCTGTAACTCACTCCCAGGTATCTGTTATTCTATATATAAACCTCCTGAACCCCTCAATTAGATTCCAGTCTATAACTCACTCCTGGGGTTATGTTGTTCTATATATTAACCACCCAGAACCCCTCAATTAGATTCCTGTCTGTAACCCACTCCCAAGTATCTCTTATTCTATATATAAACACATTCACCTCTTGATTAGATTGAGATCTGAACTGTGAACCTAAATACAACAAAGGATTTTGGTTACACTGTACTTCCTACAGTAGGGAATATCGCTATCAAATATATAAAGCTGTTTGTCTCCTTTGAACATCAGCTCTTCTCCTGATTAAATGAACAATATAAACCGACCGAATGTTAAAGATACTGGCTGAGACGTTGCTCATACAGTGGGATGGCTTGTGCTTTCCTGTGTTGCCTGGTGGAACACTGGTTATGTTACTGAAATAATGGTTATATTACTGGAGTACTGGTTATGTAACTGGGATATTGGTTTTGTTACTGGGATACTGGCTATGTTACTGGTGCTCATAATCTGGATAAATGATCTGCAGGCAAGAATTCAAATCCAACCACAGCAGCTGGAGGAAATTAAATCCACCCCAGGACATAAATCTAGAATCATGAGAAAGATCTTAGTAATTGTGACAATGAAACAGTCTGATTGTCTTTAAACCCCATCTGCTTGACTAATGTCCTTTTGGGAAGGGGATCTGCCTGGGTTAGTCATGCTGACAGTGATGTTGCTCAATTGCTGTCTGCACTGGTCACTCAATTCTTGGGAAGGTTCACTACCAACCTCTGAACGCAATGGACAATGAGCAGCAGTGACTGAATGAACACTATCGCACCTTAATTAGTTAGTTCATTTTAATTGGTTTGTAAATAGTTTCTCTTTAGTTATCCATCAAAGCCCCCCAGTCTATTCTCTGTCATCTACAAACTGATGGAAGGTGTCAACAGTGCCATCACATGATATCTAATCAACAATAACCTGCTCAGTGACGCCCAGTTTGGGTTCTGTCAGGGACCTCACTACAGCCTTGGGTCAAACATGGACAAAAAAGCTGAATTCCAGAGGGGAGGGGAGAGTGACAATCCTTGACATCAAAGCAACATTCAACCGAGTATAGCATCAAGGGGTCCTGCCAAAACTGGTGTCAATGTGTATCAGGGGACAAACTCTCTGCTGGTTGCAGTCATACCCAGCACATAGGAAGATGGTCGTGGTTGTTGGAGGTCAGTCCTCTCAGCTCCAGGACATCTCTGCAGGAGTTCCTCAGGATAGTGTCCTAGACCCAACCATCTTCAATTATATCATCAACAACCTTCCCTCCATCATAAGATTCGAGGTGGGGATGTTCGCCGATCATTTCACAATGCTTTGCCTCCAAGCCACTCACCATCCTGACTCAGAAATATATCGCCGTTTATCGATTGTCGCTGGATAAAATCCTGGATTCCCTCCCTAACGGCATTGTCCCTATACCCTAAGGACGGCCACAGCTCAAGAAGCTCCACCATCTTCTTCAGGGGCAATTATGGATGGGCACTAAATACCCAACCAGTCAAAGAATTAGAAAGCAGCTAATTAGATTAGATTACTTACAGTGTGGAAACAGGCCCTTCGGCC